>NC_057814.1:418974542-418994346 GCF_018294505.1 Triticum aestivum | reverse complement strand
GCGGCAGGGGAGGGCGGAGCTGCCGCTCCGATCCCACTCTCGGCGGATGGGTAGATCGATCGACGGAGGCCGCGGGCGGAATTGGGAGGAGCCCTCTCTCTGTCTGTCTGTCCGTCCGTCCGTCCGTCTCTGCGTGCGTCTCGCTCTCTGCGTGGGCGTCTGTCAAATACAATCGGAAGGGAAGGTGGGGAGAGAGAGGGAATGGGGAGGGGGGGTGGGTGACGGGGAGAGAGAGGGAGGAGGAGCTGGTAGGTGAGAGGAAACGCAAAGGAATATACCGGACCCAACCGGACCCGGACCGGACCTGACCGGACCGACTGCTGCTGTTGCTACGGTGCTGGGCTGCTGCTGATTTTCTCCTCTCTCTTTTTTTTGCTATCCTATTTTTTAAATCATTTTATTTCTCTATCTATCTACATACAAGAAAAGGTATGCGTATTGATAACATACTTTATATATGTTTTCTTATAACGGCAAGATAAGAAAAGGTGTGCTTGTTGATATCATACTCTATCTCTATCTCTTGCCTCCTGGTATAGAGAACTCAACCTTTTTATGAAAGAAAAAGCAATCTCTTCTTTTCTTCTCTCTGCAAGACAAGCATGCGTATTAATATCGTATACTCTATCTATTTCTTCGTATAGAAAACTTTCTTAACAAAATGTGTATAGGCGTGCGATTGCCTTGCTTGTTAATGGTATCTGCCCAAAATAGGTAAGGGTCCCTAATCATTGGGACGGATGGCTCGGCTTTGTGATATCTGCGGCAGCAGCCAAGAACACGCCTGCCTGATCCGCCTGGCATGAATGCGGCCGGCCCACCCGAATCCTGAATGGGATTTGGTTGACACAGAGCATGCATTCAACACAAGATTACCTTGGAAAGCACTAATTCTCATCCGCAAAAAAATGGAAAGCACTAATTCTACTACGTACTCCTCACAGCGCAGCATGTAGATAGATTATTCAGGCTTGATCTGAATGCCCCTTCCATTCGCTATTTAACTACCCAGATGAAGATGCAGATGCAGCAGCTAGTGCTCTACAGTCACTGTCCCCATCTCAACAACAACACACTTCACTGAATATACGTACACCTCCACACATCCTGCTTACAATAACCACCAGGGCAATATATATTTCTCATACCCTAACCGAATCGACACGGCTACGGTCCAACAGAACATCATCCCCGCAGAGTTACTGATAATACTAATAACAACCTGCTGTGCGGTGCATGCCTCCCTTTTCCAGAAAGATGAACTACGGCCACCCTTTGCACCCAGGTTTCGACTCATCATCACAACATTTCTTTCTTCCATTTTGTCCAACAAAACAATGAAGCAACATCTATCATCCCTAGCTTGTGCCAAGGGACTACCCCTACGCATAACAACATATACATCAACTTCCCTTTTAAAAGTTTTGCCCAAAAAGCTGTACATTGAGTATCTCTTTTGTACAATTCTTCATTGAGGCTTACCTCTACAAACTAAGCACTCAACATCCATCCCCTCAGGTAAAAAGAAAACACTCGACTCACCACACGAGCTCCCCTCAACTCCACCAACAGGTAACAGCCATCGCAACCACATCATGACGCACGCCGCCGACTTGTATAGTTTCCAGACCTGCCATATCAACAGAAATTTTAGTCAGACAGGGTAATTTTTCAGACAATGTAGCACATACATGCAAAATCACCCATACCCATAAGCAGTCCAGCCATAAAAGGCGTGTGCAATGATCAGCTGGCAGCCTTGCAGCCAACCAGATTTTAAGCTAAATAAACTCTAGTCGACCAGTGATCAATTATGAAACTATATTTCAGGCTGAGAAACGAATTTTCAATTGCTGTAACCCTAAAATCAGCAAGTAGTGCAGCCACCGAATTAAAAGAGACCAAACAAAGAACCTTGGATTAATGCCTTAAATACGAATAAGACAGCACTGGACATGTTCACACCATTCGTTCCCCAGACTACAGAAATCATACGCACACGAACCAAAGTACTCTTGAAGCTTCAACTAATCTTACATGGATACATGTAACAAATTTGACCTAAAAAAGAGGATGTATATTTCCTTTTTGCATACATAAAAATGAAAGCAGCAATTCTAGTGTTCAAGAAGTTCAAAGGATCACTCAGAAACAAGTCAGTCAAAACATACTCAAATCAATCACTCCACAGACTACAGAATTATATTCAACAAATTAATACTCAAAACATAAAATATTGTCACAGTTTAATAATCTTTCTGCAACTTGACATGTATAATTTGACAAATGAAGAAAAAGAATATCTATTTTCAATTTGCACATATAAACTGGAAGGAGCAACTGTGTACAGAATTTAGACAAATCTGTGTATCACTGGGATAATAGTACCCAGCACCCGCTACCAACTTCGCGGGAATAAAAAATACTATGACAAAGTCAATATACATCATGGGAAAATAGAACAGCACAAAAATCAGATCTGAAGCATGAAGACACACACTACAGTTCCTAAATTTTATAACTCCCAGGATTCAGTCAATTTGCTGTCCTTTTTAACTACCCAGTACCAACTACCCACTTCGTACGAATACAAAAATACTTGAAAGTCCACTGGAAAATAACCACAATATTAATTGGAAATAATGCTCATCACAGGAAATTTTCAGCAGGACAAAATCAGAAGATACATGGCAGAATTTCTAAAGTTTCATAATTCCCAGTTTCTCACTGATTTATATACTTCTAAAAGATCAGTTTTCCATGGTTATGAATCACATAAGAACACCAGGAACACATATTGCCACTTCAAAACTAAGAATCTACTCCCTCAGTCCCATAATATAAGAAAACATGTTCTTATATTATGGGACGGAGGGAGTACCTTGTATGCCTATTTTATTTTCATTAAACTACTTCTCTCAATGCAAGTTGTACTGTAAATTTGCACTGTTTACTTAGACTAGATAACTGAAGACCAATTTTGTACAGGAGTTATAACTAGTGCATCTTTTTAGGAAACAAATACATATTTACTGTCCCTATGGGCACCCCACATTCATTTCTTCAAGAGCAAGATGCACTATTTGAAATGTATGCAGTATATATCATACATGCACACAGAATTTGAAGGGCCAATATATCGGAAATATAGACTAGAAAATGAAAAAAAGACAAGCATTGCATGGAAAGGTGCTTATTTAATATTGGTGATAACAAGACCTCCCGCAGTGGGTAGTATCGGAAGTTAGTATCATACATATGATACTACCTCCACAATGCATTGTATCATAGATTAGTATCTTAGATGACCTTATTTATTGCCATGCATGACATATACTCCCTCCGTTCCTAAATACTTGTCTTTCTAGGCATTTCAAATGAATATCACATACGGATGTATGTAGACATATTTTAGAGTGTAGATTCACTCATTTTACTCCGTATGTAGTCACTTGTTGAAATGCCTAGAAAGACAAGTATTTAGGAACGGAGGGAGTAGTAGCATAGCATTTATTATGATATGGTGTCATGATATGATACTCAATCCTCTCTTTCTTCATTTAATTCTATGCCACCTCACCAAAAATGCTTATTTGGCATGCATGATACTAGCTATGATACTCCCACTGCAGGAGGTCTAAGGTGTGGACAAATTGGGCATATCTGTACTATACTGCATGCAATGCATCCATGGAACTATAAATAACAATTGAATGGCTCAAAATTCATCACAAACGCCCAATAGGGCAGCAGATAATTTCCAGGAAATGAATACCAGCATACAGCAATATCAACCAATCTATGGAAACTCAAATGATGTCCGCATAAACCCATAGTTTTAGCCTTGTCTGCTAACACATAACTGGGTAGGAGATATATATAATTTTATCTAAAGTGCAAAGTCGCAGTGCATAGAGAACAAGAGTAAGCACAGTACTTTAGCTTTTTTGTTTTCACTTAGATTTGTCTACGTGAAACTTGATATGTGTTGTACAGTAGGCACAACAGCAAACTGCAGAAAGCGCCATAGATACCATCAGTATGCCCTTGTATATATAAGTTCCCAATATTTTACTATAAGAACTGATACTTATGTCTAACACACCGTCTGGGCAAAATACATTAACCGCAGTTTGCACTCCTCAAAGAAACACACCAAAAGCAACATCTAAATGAACAAGAGTACTTGTCTCATGTAAAACATGCGCTTACACTAAGAGAGATTAGTCTGCTGGATGCTGCTGTCAAGACTAATTACAATGTAAAATGTCCATTCCAATTACTAACATCAGATCTCATCATTACTCCCCAGGCAAAAGTGCATCCTCATCGCAGAACAGGCTAACATAAGCACCTCTTGTTGAATCCCCATTTACCAACGTCTCCAATTTCCCATGTCAAAACCTGTATGTGAAGAACTGAGAAGTCAACTCAACTGCAGTACTAGATAGATGGAAGTGTCGTAGACAACTAATCTAAAGATCAGTGAAGATAACAAAGAGACAAATAAGAAAAGTGATACAAAGTATCAACAGAGAGGATATTACCGCAGAGTTAATTATACAGGTTCATCCAGAAGGCCTCCAGCAATTAAGTGCATGAATATCAGGCTTCGCTGGCAGCATGTGAGGAACAACATGGCCTGTCAAAAAACAAGAATAGAAACAAAAGGATTTAAAAAAAAGGAAAGATATAGCTTATATACATGAAATGGTTATTTAACGAAATTCACAAGATTAGCTGACAAGGAGGCATCACAGCACAATGGGGTACATGGTATCTGGTTATCAATGATCTTAGTAAGCTTCATTAAGATTCATTTGAATGCACAAGCTATCAGAAAGAGAAATTAGTGACAATGTGAACTTTAAGAAGCCACAAACCTGGATGTGGTGCTCCAGACGGCAAATGGTTAAGTACAGCATGTTGATGACTCATTTGATTCATTGAAGACCTGTCAATGTTCGACCTCGGATATCCTATCAGAAAAGTGAATCATTATCGTCTCATGTTTCTCAAATATAAGATACATAAACCAGGTTACAGGCAAACATACCATCCTGCATGAATGACCCATCTGAACAAGATAGTGATCTGCCGCCTGGTAACCAAGTATTATGCTGGTCATCTGGACTGAAGTTACCAGATGTCATTCGCCACTGTTCTTCCGATGAATACTGGCTTTGACTATTTGGAAAGGGCTGTACACCATAAGAATTGCATGGAGGTGGTACAGATTGTTGGCCCATGGGGTTCATGTGTGTGTGATGATTGTGGGGGTGAACTGGTGGTGTTTGTGCCGACGGGAAAGCACTGAAAGCCCCTTGATGAAAAGATACACCAGGCTGAAACTGGTAATTACCATTAGAAGCTTGCTGTGGCAGAAAGATATTGTTGCTTCCATAATCCGGTGGCAATGATGGGGCATAATTAACTGGAGCTTGTGCATTCACTGGTACAGCAGGCATAAAGTTCGGCGTATTTCCAACACCTTGAATTGATGAATTTCCCGTTAGTTGGTTACCCTGCATCCAAAAATCTTTATTATTAAACCAAGAACACAACAGGACCTGCTAAATAAAGTATGTTGAAAAAACAATTACATTGGGAGGCCTAAAATATTCTGGCATGGCATGCTGATAACCTAGTGATGATGGAGATGACAGAACAGGTGGCGGGATTGAAGGATGAGGAGGTGGTGGAGCAGGCTGCGGAGGTGGTCCAGATGGCAGGGGTGGCGGTGGAGGTGGTGAAGATGGTGAAAGTGGTGGTGGCGGCGGAGGTGGTGTAGCAGGTGGCGGTGAAGGGGGCAAAGGAGGTGGGGGAGGCGGTGAATCCAATGGAAGAGGTGGAGGGCCCTCAGGTAAAGGCTGGGGAGGTAGTGAATCCAGTGGAAGAGGTGGAGGGCCCTCAGGTAGAGGGGGAAGCTCGTACTGATTAGTCAATGCCTCCTCTGAACCTGCTTCCTGCTTAGAATCATGCTCAATGAGGGCAGATCCCTCTATCTGTTGAATGTTTCTTGGTAAAACTGAAGCATCTTCCATTACAGCATCACTAGTTGCACTTTCTAGTACCGTCACGTGCTCCTCGACAGAGTTTGGAGCAATAATCTCTTCACTTTCTTGTATCCCACCCCTTCCAACTCGCAGTGAAATAACTGGCAACGACCCATCAATCCGAGGGAAATCCTCATCATTTACAAAGACATTTGATGATAATATTCCAGAGAACTCAATAGTTGTATTACTGCACAAACCACACAAAAAAATATAACATATGTCAGCAATGAGTTGAATTAAGATGATACCACACATACGGCCACAAAAATCTCAAGGAACACCACTTCATAAGTTCCAGCAGAGGTAGGTGAATAAAATCAGCTGGCGCACTTGGATTATCGGAACAAGATGAAGGTCCCTAGAGTACCTAAGGGCCTTACTGTGGTCAAAGCATGTGGCACTGACATTCTCATAAAATACTACAAGTACGATACGGATATGGTCATACATGATTTTACAGAACAGCAACAAGGTAACTATAAAACATAGTTCCTTGATTTATGTCTTGAGCAGAACATGCATCTGTCTATGCGACACAGAGACTGCTGAGTTTACTAGCTTTCTTATAAAATGAAAAGTATCAGTGAAACGGATTCATGTGTCATGGATCTTGATAGGGATAAGGGTCCAAAGACCAGGGGTAGGGTATTCACCTCATCTAACCATCACAGGGCCTAATCACCATCATGGTAGTGACACTCTGAAGCTTAGTTGACCTGTTGAGTCTTCGTTCAGTAATTAATACACATAGCCTTTATCTAGGCAAGTGACTTGATTCACAAGCCAGATCACAACTAGACTCTTGACCAAAGAAATAACTATATCTTCCTAAACTTAAAAAGACCCAGCCAGGCCCAACACGGATATAACTTGATTTGCTCGACTCTTACTTCCTCTAACATAACCTATCCTATACCTCCCCATATGCCCATACAAGGCCGCGAGCATGCCCACTTGTCAAGCCCACACCACTGCCGCTGTGGCTTGTGGTCTTGCAACACGGCTGTTGCACAGAACTCAAAGCCCATAACATCATGTCAACTGCACCGCCGCCCGCCTCCCCCAACGAAGCCACGGCCGCCCGCACTGCCCCCTCAGTCACCTCTGCTGCACCACCTGCCTCGGTCACCCGCCACCGCCATCTGCCATCCACCACCCGTCTCCAAGCTCAACCATCATGAGCTCCTGCATGGGCACTGCGGGTGAAAAGTAAAGGAAAAACTATGACCCAATGATGGGTGGATTCCACTGGCCATTATCTGTGTAGACAAGAAAATAGGGTGGAGATATTGGTAGTCCGCTGGTGGAAGAGCACAAACAGTGATCTCGCATTATTTAAGGAGTTAAGGACTCGCTCGCCCTATATTGGATGTAGTCTTCTGGAGATGCTCTGAAGTGGTTCATTAAGTGGTACTCATTATAGATTTAAAATATTTGTTAAGAAACCCATCGTACAAACTTATAACTTTCAGCCACAAAATAAAACCAATTATACTGAGTTTTATTAAACGGAAGTTATACCGTGTTACAAAGCTACTAGTACGTACCCCCTGCTCTCCGTTCTTTTTCTATTTTATGTTTTGACTTGTGTATCCAAAACCAAATGTGGCTTTGACCATTGCCTTTATGTAACTTCCTATTCCTATTAGTATTATATATTAAATTAATAGAGCAATAACTTCCGATGACAAAGCTAGTACATACTCCCTCCGTTCCTAAATATTTGTCTTTCTAAATATTTCAACAAATGACTACATACGGAGCAAAATAGGTGAATTTATACTCTAAAATATGTCTACATACATCCGAATGTGGTAGTCCATTTGAAATGTCTATAAAGACAAATATTTAGGAACGGAGGGAGTAGTTCTGTACCTTCCCCTGAGAGTTTTAACCATATAATGGTGGTCAGGTTTAATTGTAACTTGTAAGGAGTCTAAAACATCAAACAAAAAAGGACAAAGGGAGTATATAAGTTATCAGATCACAAAATACCTGCCATATTCATCAACAAGCATGTCATCCATCTCCCTAATAGGGTCATCAACAGAACGTTCAGCTCGGGACGGTCGCCTGAGCAGGAAACCAGCGTGTGTGTTATCATTTGGCACCTCTATGTCATTCATGTATTTTCGCAGTACATTTTCTGGCATAATCTTTCTCTCTAGCCACAATCTTAAAACCTACAAAGCAAATGGACAGAAATGAAAATTGTCTGTGGAAATAACAACTCAAAAATTAGTATTAAAGTTGGTACTTTGAGACACTGGCGTCGGTTTTCACGAGCACCAGCTACAGGTGGAGCAGCAGCACTCAAAAGACGAGGTAATGCAGCTTGAACAGTGGGAACATATGAAGCCCCAGCAACGCCTAAGCATTCAGAAATCAGGTAATTAAATCTTGGACTTAAGGAAACGCATAGTTCTGTGAACTGGTGCAACATAATACAAAGAGAACTTACCTTTCTGAGAGTGAGAACACTGTGTTATGGAGTCTAAAAGAAAAAGGAGATCAACCTTGCGATGTAAATTAGGCTCATTCTCGATTTTCCTTATGAGAAGCTCAACAATCTGACGACAAATAATGAATTAATTAATAAGGGTACTTTGCTTCTGATGAAAAGGCAATGCTGATGGCATGTGGATTAATGAATGTACATGATCGAAAAATGTGTGTGTCTATGAATGCATGTGTGAGTGTGGGTGTGCAGGGGGTACCTCTTCAGCAATGCCATGTTTCGAGCACTCGATTGCATGGCGTGTAGCACGACCTATACTATCCTTTGTCCTCGACAGAGTCTCTATCATTCCCTCCAGGGCATCACGTGCAATTGCTGCATCAGTACCACCACCCAGTGAACCGCTGGATTGCTTAGGTTTTGGACTCTTTTCATGTTCATGGTCAGTTTCTGCTGGCTTTTTCAGATCAACTCGATGACCAGGTTCACAGATGGAATCTTGAGATTGCATGATGTCACCCTCTGAAATAGCATTTCTTGATGCAGACGGAATGTGAAAGACAGGACTAGGACTTCGTCCAGGCAAGCCATACGCTGCGGAAGCAAGAACAGCATTATCTGCAGAAGAGCCATCAGAATTTCCTTGACCAGAAGCAAGATGGTTTCTCTTTGCTTGAGCAGCTGCAATAAGACGCTTAATTGACTTGTCAGAGTCAGCATTAGACTCAGCGAAATCTGCTTTATCAACAAAATTTGATCTGCATAAGAGGAAATTGCAACATCAACAAAGTGCGTAGCTAAACATGTATAAACGTAGACAAAAAAACATAAGAAAGAAACTTAGCAAATTCAAAGCAGTATACCTGTCCTCTTTAGAGTGATCCAGCTTCCCGCTTCGTTCATCTGACAAAGTGGCACTTAACCTATTCTCGGCAGTCATAGCTATCTGTGTGCTGGGCTTAGCTTTAACCTTGGCATTTTCTGATTTAGACAGAAGTACATTCTTTTCTAAGGTAGCATGGCTTTGAGAGTGGGAGTTCCCAGATGTCTGCTGCACTACTTTAGAAGAACTACCTTGCGGTTTCTTCACTTCAGATGATCCTGGATTTTTTAATTGGTCGTTGGATTTGCGATCTGCCGGGTTAATCTTGTTACCCAAAGCAGAAGAAGTGTCAACTGAGATAGTGGCCGATTTTCGCCCAGTCATTTGTGGTCTAGCGTGCACTTTACCTTGACTTGGTGAATAAATTGGCTCATGCTTCACAGGTGACCTCCCAACACTTCTGGGTTTCTCTTCTCTTGCCAAACCAGATTTTTTTGCAGAAACATTTCCAACTTGTGATGAAGGAATCCCCCGAATACCTGTCTGATGGGTCTTGTCTGTTGGGGTTACATGAGTGGAGATTGATTTGGCCACAGTTTTATGAGGTGGGGTACGTTGTTCTTCCTCCTCATCATCATCGAAACGACATGCTCTTCTCCTGGGTTGTGCCAATGGTCTACCAACACGTGAGCCATCCTCCCTCGTGCTGGAGCCCTTCTTAGCAGTATCAAAACCAGTTAACTTGGTTGCAGAACCAGGTGCCTGTTCCATTCGCTCAGAATGCGGCCTTGGTAGGGGTGATACAACTACACCTGATTTCCGTGTCCTACCATCAGCGGTTACAGTCTCGGGAAATGTGTTGTTTCTGGCTCCCACGGAAGTGGATTTCTCATTTTTCACAGAATTGTCCTTTCCATTATCAGCAGGTAACCTAAGTTCACTCTTTGCCCCTGTCTTAACTGTTTCATTGGCTCTGTCTACTAGTTTTGGCCTCTTTGCCGGACGCATATCAGTGCTACCCTCCGGCTTGCGCTGACCACTACCAGGTAGAGATTTCTTATTGGAAGACAAGACAACAGGTGATTTTACAGTCAACTGCTTGTTAGGCTTGTCAAGCATTACTTTGTCAGGGCACCTTCTCTGTGATTTGTCCATAAGTGATTGTTTCATCGGTTTCAGCTTTTTAAATCCTCCGCTCTCTTTGTCAGCACTATTGGTTGGTACAGTACCAGGTAGAGCCTCAGGAGTAGTCCTCCCAGAAATACCAGTGCCATCGACATGCTTGTTTTCCTCCCTGTCAGCAGTCTTCAACTGCATCTTGGGTTTTTCTTTCTTTGGCACTTCAAGGGCACAAACTATCTCTACAGTAGGGTCCAAAAGCATACCTTCAGTCGGATGGCCCTCTTTCCCAACTTTCTGGTCTTCAGTCTCTCTTCCTGAGAACAGAGAGGTTGGTGAGCGTGCTTGTTCAAGGTGCATGTTGATAGCTGACTTCGATGTGACAGGCTTATTTTTCTTGGGATGGTCAGAATTCTTTTCTACAGATTTTTTCCTATTAGTAACTGTTGGAAAAGTATCCTTTCTGTCATGACCACCATCTTTCACGTTCTCCTCAGTTCCTGAACCGTGCCTTAAATTATTCAAGTTGTCCACAGAACTATCAACTTCCATTTGTTCAAGGTGCATGTTGGTAGCTGACTTCGATGTGACAGGCTTCTTTTTCTTGGGATGGTCAGAATCCTTTTCTACAGGTTTTTTCCTATTAATAACTGCTGGAACAATATCCTTTCTGTCATGACCAGCATCTTTCACATTCTCCTCGGTTCCTGAACCGTGCCTTAAAGTATTCAAGTTGTCCACAGAACAATCAACTTCCATTTGTTCCACTCTTGGAGTCTCACCATCATCAGGTGGCTTTACAAGGGATTCTGTAGGTTTCTCACTCATATCAAGAGTTCGATCAGGCAACACATCATTGGCAATTTCAGATGATTTTGGCAGCTCGTCATAGGCCTTGCATATCTCCACCAAGGCTTCTTCAAGACCTTTCGCATGTCTTTTCGGAAATCTTTTCTCTCGAGCTTGATTTACCAAGTCATTCTTCACCTCTTCTGTAAATAGCTGGAGATCTTGCAAACCTACAAAAGCACTGTCGGAGATATCCATTCATTAGTAATCAAGTAATTCTTTTACTTTAGCCTTTAAAGAGTTGTCACGATAAGCTCAAAATAGCAAAGAAAACACAGGCATGGAAGACAGCAAGGGTAACAAATCAATATTGTATCTAGACAAAATGGTGACACGGTTTTAAAGCAATTAAAGAAATGCTCCGCGTAGAGAGTACCTTATAAGCTAAAGCAACCGACTTAATCAATCAAGTGGAGTAATTTAGTTGCTCTATTAGCACCAAAGTAATTTAAAGAGGTCTAAAGATCATTACCTACCACAATTTATTGAGAATAACATACTCAACAATATGTAGGTCAGTTTGCTGCACAGGCTCAAGTTACAATAGAATTAATAACACTCTCATTCTTACTATTTGGAAGTAAATGAAAGGCCGTAGGAGAGGGTAAGAGTATTTACGAATAATTGAAAACTAGAAATAAAGAGTGAGAATTTCATAATAAATCAACTAAAAGTGAAAGTGCTGCTTTCATCTTTCAGACTCAGTCTATGAAGAACTGTACCTCCTAGACTGACCTTGCACAGCAATGTGTAACCTTAGATCATTGGTGGAGGACAATAATCACAAGACTTAAACTTTTACACCAAAGGGATTTTTTAGTATAGATATCTTCTATTCCTAAATAGGTACAACCCACTACCTATTTTTTCCAGCCAGGCAACCATGCCACATAAACAAGTCATGCATGCAAGTCATCTTCTATACTATTCCTAAATAGCTACAACCCACTACCTATTTTGTCAAGATATGCAACCATGCCACATAAGCTAGTCATGCATGCAAGTCATAAATTACAGTTTTTTGCATTACTCTATACATGCAGCGCTATCAGATCAACTCATGCATGTTAGTCATAATAAGTTAATTTTTTGCATTAGATTTTATGTTGACAATATATGTTTTGGGAAATTGCAGCATACCTATGTAGTTCACCCTTCCCATTTTGTTAAAAACGACATTCTTTTAACTGTAATTTATTTTTATTTTTTATCTGCTTCGTATTTTTATTGTTTTTAAGCTTAATTTGCTTCCATTAGTTTTAGATGATTTTGCAGCGACTATTTATGCATTTCTTTTAGCAAGGTTCCCGCAGCAACGTGCGGGGCATCATATAGTATATAGCAATCTACCCACCCAAGCCAAAAATCAGATTAAGTAAAGCTCAGGTAAAATAAAATAGATGATTTTGCAGCGACTATTTATGCATTTCTTTTAGCAAGGTTCCCGCAGCAACGCGAGGGGCATCATCTAGTATATAGTAATCTACCCACCCAAGCCGAAAGTCAGATTAAGTAAAGCTCAGGTAAAATAAAATAGGCAGAATTAAAAACTGCAAACTCTGCTGTACAAGCATTTATTTAAATCAGAATCAAATGATCGCTCTGTCCTATTTTTTCCCTAGCACACGTGTAAAATCCATCTTGCCAACAATAAGAAATGTGTTGCCACTATAGGAGACAGAGTAGTAATGTTACCATAGCAAAAAATACGCAACTACTTACCCACACATGGCATACCTTAATGGATGAACTTAGGAATTTTGGGTATGAATAACTACAAAAGAGTTTTAGTGTCTCCTGCACATGATCTCGGCTGTGCGATAAATGTAAAGAATACAAACACAAAAAGGCAAGTATGAAGTGGCGCATTCATCAAGAGCATGGCGACGTGTGGCATTCATGTATCCGATAAATCATCCGCTCTAGAATTGGCAGTTAGAATACCGTTAAACATGGCGACAAAAGGAGCTAGTAACTAACAAGCACGAGGACGGCCTTACATCTGTTATACAATAAATCATCCACGGTAGAATTGGCAGTTAGAATACCATTAAACATGGCGACAAAAGGAGCTAGTAACTAATGAGCACGAGGACGGTCTTAAATCTCTTATCCGATAAATCATCCACGGTAGAATTGGCAGTTAGAATACCGTTAAACATGGCGACAAAAGGAGCTAGTAACTAATGAGCATGAGGATGGTCTTACATCTCTTTGGTGCCAAAGAAGAGGACAAAGAACTTGCGCGGAGTGGGCTCCTGATTCCAATCCTCCGGCCTGCTCACCTGCATAGATAAGAAGCATTAACCTCCAAGACTGAAGCACACGGTCAGTATCCTAGACATATCAAGATTCAGGCAGGCAGATATGTGGCCAAGAAAGATGCAGAAAGGGAGGGAACTGGGTCGCTATGGGGGAAGAAAACCCTAGGTAGCAGGCAGGGGAGGAGTGTAGGCTGGACCTTGGCTGGCCAGAAAGGGTAGCCCTTGACCTTGGCGAGGACGAGGTCCCCGAGCTGCGGGTCTCTGTTCCATTTGGTGCCCTTGGCGCCCCGCTTTGCGGCGGGAGCCATTGGGCGGCGAGGCCCTAGGCGCCCTTCTTCCCCAGCGTCCGCCCGCACCCCGTTGAAGAGGAGGGGGCCAACGGGGGAACCCTAACCGGCGAGGGCGAGGGCAAGGGCGAGGGCGAGGGCGAGGGGAACCCTAGCAGCTCGCAGTGCGGCACGAAAGGAGACCCTAGTCGAAGGGAAGGGGGAGGGTAGCGGCGGCGGCGGCCGTGAGGGTTCCTACAGCGGTGGGGGGAGGCGATGGCGAGGCGGCGGCGATCAAATCCGTGCGGTGGTGGAGTGGATTACTGGGTTGCAACTGCGATTCGGAATCCTCCTCCCCTCCTCGCAATTTTCTCCCCTCTGCTCAATGTGATGTGAATAACCAGACGATGTGAATAACCAGGAGGAAAAATCTCTCCTTTTTCTTCCGCCTGGACCTCGTGGACGGGGAGAGGTGTCACGCTGGCGACCGGCCGCGCGATCTGGATCGGACGGCGGCCATAGGTTGTTGATGCGGCGCCGTTCGGTTTGGAGAACACCTGGGGTTTCCTTGTCACTTCCGGTACTCATTTATGACGCTGGTGATGCAAGTACTATCTCTACCAGCTCAGCATTTTGCGTTTCTTTCTCCTTTTGTTTTCTTTTCTTCTCTTTTCCTTTTGGGCTAAGCACATGAACATAGACACTTTTGCCACCAGATGCCAACCTTACCTACTGTCTTGCATCGAAGAAAAAAAAGGAAAAAAAACATGAAGATAAAATTCGCCAACCAAAGTTGCAAATGCTAATCAAAACATATGGTTTTGGATCTAGAACCAAGGTTGCAAGAGTTCGGATTACCTCTATCCCTCGCCAAAGCTGACGTTGATTTTGCTCATGGCCTTCATCTTGCTTTAGCATTCCACGAAGCGCCAGCCATTGACAGGGATGAGCCGTAGTATACAAGTAGGAGACGCGGATGTTTGGAGAGGTCAGATGCAACAAGAACGACAACTCCAGTAGGGAATACAGATGATGGAGGAGGAGGGGAGAGGCGGTTCAGTGTACCACTAGCTACGCCAGATGAATGATGAGACTGGCTAGTGAGGTTGCGCCCCCAAAGCAGCCGCCGTGGTTGGGACCTAACAAAGAGCGGCTGGTTGCGGGGAGGGGGAGAGAGGGGGATTGGGTTGATTAATACGCGATGACTTTTTTCTCTAGTGGTGTCTTAACTTATATAGCCTCATCGGTATATCTCGCTAACGTCACTGGACCAAAAGTGAATTGCACCGAAAACCGCGGTAGGCGCACATTATTTTACGGAATACCCAAGTCCATCTCGATTGGTGGACCCTCTGAATTGTTAAAATGCCATCAAAGATTTTAAATCGTCAATACGACGTTGGTTTGGCCAAAAAAATCAGAAAAATGATACTTCGACACAATCAGATGTCGAGTCAAAATGACTCTCATGCGCTTTGAGGCAAGAATCTATTGAAAGGCGTTTAGTTTTTCCTTTGTGTATAGAATTTGAATTTGGATGTTGCACAACCAACACATTACTCTTAAAAAGGGTGCTGGAGTACCCGCCTCCTAGGGAGGGCTTCACGGGCGAGAGTGCCCTCTATGTGCTATGTTCCCAGATGGTGTGCTACGGGGGACTCTCGGGGCTCTCCGAGCCATCCCATCTACACGTTGGTGCACACCCGGGCAACCCACCTCGGCGGTCCATAGCGGTTGGACCACGGGCGCACCCGGGGCCATCGTCATGGGGCTCCTTCGGTCGCGAAATCGATAGCCCTCCCCCGCGTTGCCTCCCGCACGATGGCATGGTCGAACCCCCCTGTCGACATCCTTCGCCTCTTACAGGCAGTTCCGGTCGCGATAGGCGGGGCATGCGTTAATGGTGTCTATACCGGGGGTGGCTCACCCAAGGGAGCCCGACCTCGGACTTGACCAGGGGCCCATGAGGCCCGGGGCAAGGGAGAAACCCTAAGGAGGGCGCAGGAAGCCTTCTTGCCCTCAAAGTCAAGGGCGGCGGCGGCATAGATCGCGTCTCCCTCCGTGTAAACCCTAGTCTCCACCATCTGTATAAGGAGAGGCTAGGGAGATCTCTTTCCCATCTATTCTCAGATAAAAACTCCCGGTAGCAATGTCACACACCATTGTACACTACTAGGGAAAAGCCTAGCAGCGGCGCGGGTTTTAGGCCTATCAGTAGCGCGGGGAGGAGCGCTACTGGTACGACGCTACAGCTAAAGGTTAGCAGTAGCGTTGGTTAACCCACGCTACTGCTACACCGACTTAGTAGTAGCGCTTTCTCCATACAACGCTACTGGTAATTACTAGTAGCGCTTCTCCCAGCCCGCGCTGCTACTATTATTTCGTATTTTATTTCTTTTTTATTTCATGTTGTATTCATACACCTCTATACAATTTTTCATACAGCAGCAATTTAGAGATTGTTTTTACATCATAATGAGTTATTACATCACTGGGTGAAAGAACCGTGGACTAGTTTCAAGTGGATGGACATCCACTTGAAACTAATCCGCGGTTCTTTCACGCAATGATATAATAAATATCATCATCATATCATTAACAACTTATCATCATAATACATCATTGTCATATAACACCTCCTCATGATCATCGTTTTCATCGATGAGACATCACATAGCAAGTTGGTCACTAGTCATAATCACAACTACTCCTCATCATCAACTCTAACACATTGTACCACATAATAAACATATTGTACCTCATAGGACCTACTACATTCTCTTAGGACCTACTATATTCTCTAAGGTAAAATAGCAAAAAACAAGATAGCCCCTGGCTCTCCATTATGGAGAATGCAGATTATCCTGTCTCCAATTCTTACCTTTCGCTTAATGTTGCTTCCAAGAACCTCCTTACGAATGTCCAAACATTTTTTCCACTCTTTGATTAGCATGTTTTCACCGGTTTCAGAAATCCGATATGCACAGGTGAGATCCGTAGGATGACCTGGCTGTATGTTCAGAACTTCAAGGCGACCATTCTGATACATCAGATGAGGCACACAATCCATCGGGATTTTCTGTTGAAAAATATAGTAATAACTTCGTAGTTAGCAATGATGTACTAGTTTTAGAAGTATGCAAAAGATGCATGGATGTCGTAATAGTAAAAAATCTTAACAGGGTATCTCCATTGAAGTTATCGTGGTTCAACACGTGCACTAGTGGCACGTATTCACCATGATTTGGAGGAGTTCGATAATAGGTATTGTAATTCTCAAGTTGAGTACAAAATGCGATCAGATGATTTTTCTCCTTATAAGTTAATTCGAAGCCATCGGTGTAGTGGGTTTTGTTTACCATCTTCCGCACATTCTTTGAAGAATGAAAATAAGCTGTCAATGGAAATAAGCTGTCAACTATTTTGAAATAAACAATATAAATTAGTTAATAACTATGTTTGAGAAACTCACATAGCGGTAGAATCGGAAGCGTATCAACAAGGACCCAAATGTCCATATTGTTTTGCTCGATGTTAGGATCACCAAGATCCATGGTCACAATCATAACCTCATAAAAACCATACATTTTGCAAAGTGCTTCCCAATTTTGGCAACCAAAATGGGTTACGCTCTGAGAATTGTACAGATTGACTTCAAAATCCATATCATGATGGGTCCTTAGGTGTATTTTCTTTGTTTCAAAATATTCATGGTCTTTAAAACCCATCATCTCCAAGACATAGCTTCTTGCATGGCATGAGATAAGCTAGTCGAATTGTAAAAGATGAAAATTAGACATTAAAATAGTTAAAGTCGTGCTTAATTACGAATAAAACACTTGTCATCGTTGCGTACCGTTTCAACGTCGAATGTCTCCTCGAGCTTAATGCTGAAGCGCCGATCTTCGTCCAGGTGAGGGCACCTGTCGCACAGACCTCGATCGTCGTGGCACCAGCTACACTCCCCCGGGAGACTTTCGTCGTCCGAGTACGACATTTCCTACGTTCATAATTCAAAGATAAACGTGTACAATTAAATATATGTACTAAAAAACCTAAATTAGATCATTATTTTTTGAGAAAATCCAGGCCACTCAATATTTCCTACATATTCTAGCACAAGTCATGCCAGAATTCACGGAAAAATCCGGCATGACCTTTGCTAAAAAAGGACATATCGAGCGCCTGAAATTTGCCGGAACGGAAATTAATCAACACTCCGGCAAAACATAGGCCACTCAGAGGTGTAACCTGAACATGACCTGTGACGCCCCCGATTCAATCGTACACTAATCATACACGCAAACGTGTACGATCAAGATCAGGGACTCACGGGAAGATATCACAACACAACTCTAAAAATAAAATAAGTCATACAAGCATCATAATACAAGCCAGGGGCCTCGAGGGCTCGAATACAAGTGCTCGATCATAGACGAGTCAGCGGAAGGAACAATATCTGAGTACAGACATAAGTTAAACAAGTTTGCCTTAAGAAGGCTAGCACAAACTGGGATACAGATCAAAAGAGGGGCAGGCCTCCTGCCTGGGATCCTCCTAAACTACTCCTGGTCATCGTCAGCGGCCTGCACGTAGTAGTAGGCACCTCCGGTGTAGTAGGAGTCGACGGTGGCGTCTGGCTCCTGGGCTCCAGCATCTGGTTGCGACAACCAGGTAGAATGGAAAGGGGGAAAAGGGGGAGAAACGCAACCGTGAGTACTCATCCAAAGTACTCGCAAGCAAGGGTCTACACTACTTATGCATGGGTATCTGTGTAAAGGGGCAATATTGGTGGACTGAACTGCAGAATGCCAGAATAAGAGGGGGATAGCTAGTCCTGTCGAAGACTACGCTTCTGTCAACCTCCATCTTGCAGCATGTAGAAGAGAGTAGATGGTAAGTTCACCAAGTATCATCGCATAGCATAATCCTACCCGGCGATCCCCTCCTCGTCGCCCTGTTAGAGAGCGATCACCGGGTTATATCTGGCACTTGGAAGGGTGTGTTTTATTAAGTATCCAGTTCTAGTTGTCATAAGGTCAAGGTACAACTCCGGGTCGTCCTTTTACCGAGGGACACGGCTATTCGAATAGATAAACTTCCCTGCAGGGGTGCACCACATAACCCAACACGCTCGATCCCATTTGGCCGGACACACTTTTCTAGGTCATGCCCGACCACGGAAGATCAACACGTCGCAGCCCTACCTAGGCACAACAGAGAGGTCAGCACGCCGGTCTAAATCCTATGGCGCAGGGGTCTGGGCCCATCGCCCATTCCACACCTGCACGTTGCGAGGGAGGCCGGAAGCAGAACTAGCCCCCTTAATACAAGAGCAGGCTTACGTTCCAATCCGGCGCACGCCGCTCGGTCGCTGACGTCACGAAGGCTTCGGCTGGTACCACGACGTCGAGTACCCATAATTGTTCCCGCGTAGTTGGTTAGTGCGTATAGGCCAGTGGCCAGACTCAGATCAAATACCAAGATCTCGTTAAGCGTGTTAATTGAAGTATCCGCGAACGCCGACCAGGCCAGGCCCACCTCTCTCCTAGATGGTCTCTGTAACACCCTGAGGATCATGCTACAGTAACCCTCTGTGATTAAGCTAATCATGTTGCTAAACAGGGCTTGATCACATTTGGAACACATTTCTTTTCAAACTCCTAATTCAAACTTCAATTAAATTTAAAGTGGAAAATAAAAGTTTTCAAAAATTTAAACAAAAATGTTCGGGCACTGCCAGAAATTGCACTGATAATTGTTGTGGAGAAAACACATTTTTATAAAATACCTAAATACTTTTAAATGAAATAAAACAGAAAAGAAAATAAGCAAATAAAAAGAAAACAGAAAACAGAACAGACAAAGAAAAAGAAAAAAAAAGGAGAAGGCCCTTCCCCCCCACTGGACCCCCGGCCCAAACTGGGCCGCCACCCCCGACCCCCCCGGCCCAGCCCACCTCTCCC
>NC_057814.1:418969533-418973513 GCF_018294505.1 Triticum aestivum | reverse complement strand
GGCGTAGGCCCGCTAGTTCGACCGCATCGTGCCGCACCCGCCTAGCTAGATAGTTCGGCCGCTCGCGCGCTCTAACGCCGCACCCGCCCCAGCCCGTAGCACCTCGCCGCCGGCGAGCTCGTAGCGCTCGCCCCCGCCCGTTCCAGCCCCTCCGGCCACCACCGTTGGACGCGCGGCGCCGAGCCGCGTCGAACGCGCCCAGCCACGCCCCCGCAAACCCCCTGTGCGTGAAACCCGCACCCCTCCCGAGCCGCGCCGCCGCGTTTGGCTCGTCGGAGTTGCTCCGGCCGCCGTACTGACCTGCCGCCGACGTGGCTGGCCTGGGGCCACCCCAGTGCCCCTGCCAGTGGGCCCCGTGGGCCCCGTTGACTGGGTCAACGTGCTGACTGGGCAGGCCCAGTCACTGACGTGCGGGCCTCGCCGCAAAAATTAAAAAAAGAAAAAGAAAAAGAAAAATGTTTTATAAATAAAAATAATTAGATTAACTAATCACTCACTGACATATGGGGCCCACCCCTCTAATTAGACTGTTAGTTTAGTTTAAACAAATATTAGACTAACAGAGGCTGACATGTGGGTCCCACTGGACCCACCTGTCTGGTTTGACTGGTCAGCCGACCTGTTGACCTGCTGACGTCAGCATTGCCTCATGCTGACGTCATAATTCATTTTTGCTTAATTTAAATAATTCCAGAAAATTCAAATAAACTTTGAAAATTCACATCTTTTAAACCGTAACTCGGATGAAAATGTTTTCTATATGAAAGTTGCTCAGAACGACGAGACGAATCCGAATACGCAGACCGTTCGTCCACCACACCTCCCTAACCTATCGAACTAGCAACTTTCCCCCTCCGGTCCGTCTGTCCGAAAACGCGAAACATCGGGAATACCTCCCGGATGTTCCCCCCCTTCACCGGTACCACCTACTGTCGCGTTAGGACACACCTAGCACCGCTCATTGTCATGTCACGCATCGTCATGCTTATGTTTGCATTGTATTTACTGTTTCTTCCCCCCTCTTCTCTCCGGTAGACTACGAGACCGACCCTGCTGCTGCCCAGTTCGACTACGGAGTTGACGACCCCTCCTACTTGCCAGAGCAACCAGGCAAGCCCCCCCCTTGATCACCAGATATCGCCTATTCTTCTCTATACTGCTTGCATTAGAGTAGTGTAGCATGTTACTGTTTTCCGATATCCTATCCTGATGAAAACCTATCCTTGCTACTACTGTTGTTACCTTTACCTGCAATCCTACATGCTTAGTATAGGATGCTAGATTTCCATCAGTGGCCTTACATTCTTGTCCGTCTGCTGTGCTATACTATCGGGCCGTGATCACCGGGCGGTGATCACGGGTATATACTTATATACTACATACATGACACATGTGATGACTAAAGTCGGGTCGGCTCGTAGGAGTACCCGCAAGTGGATCTTTGTGGCGGAGCGACAGGGCAGGTTGAGACCGCCTAGGTGAGAGGTGGGCCTGGCCCTGGTCGGCGTTCGCGGATACTTAACATGCTTAACGAGATCTTGGTATTTGATCTGAGTCTGGCCATTTGGTCTATACGCACTAACCATCTACGCGGGAGTAGTTATGGGTATCCCGGCGTCGTGGTATCAGCCGAAGCCTTCTTGACGTCAGCGACTGAGTGGCGCGCGCCGGATTGGACTGGAACGCCACTAGGCTAGGTCTGCTTCCGGCCGCGTACGCAACGTGCAGGTGTGCATAGGGCGATGGGCCCAGACCCCTGCGCGCATAGGGTTAGACCGGCGTGCTGACCGCTCTGTTGTGCTTAGGTGGGGCTGCGACGCGTTGATCTTACGAGGCCGGGCATGACCCAGAAAAGTGTGTCCGGCCAAATGGGATCGAGCGTGTTGGGTTATGTGGTGCACCCCTGCAGGGAAGTTTATCTATTCGAATAGCCGTGTCCCTCGGTAAAAGGACGACCCGGAGTTGTACCTTGACCTTATGACAACTAGAACTGGATACTGAATAAAATACACCCTTCCAAGTGCCAGATACAACCCGGTGATCGCTCTCTAACAGGGCGACGAGGAGGGGATCGCCGGGTAGGATTATGCTATGCGATGCTACTTGGAGGACTTCAATCTACTCTCTTCTACATGCTACAAGATGGAGGCTGCCAGAAGCGTAGTCTTCGACAGGACTAGCTATCCCCCTTTTATTCTGGCATTCTGCAGTTCAGTCCACTGATATGCCCCTTTACACATATACCCATGCATATGTAGTATAGCTCCTTGCTTGCGAGTACTTTGGATGAGTACTCACGGTTGATTCTCTCCCTCTTTTCCCCCTTTCCTTTCTATCTGGTTGTCGCAACCAGATGTTGGAGTCCAGGAGTCAGACGCCACCGTCGACGACGACACTTACGACACTGGAGGTGCCTACTACTACGTGCAGCCCGCTGACGACGATCAGGAGTAGTTAGGAGGATCCCAGGCAGGAGGCCTTGCCTTTTCGATCGTTGCTACTTTTGTGCTAGCCTTCTTAAGGCAAACTTGTTTAACTTATGTCTGTACTCAGATATTGTTGCTTCCGCTGACTCGCCTATGATCGAGCAATTGTATTCGAGCCCTCGAGGCCCCTGGCTTGTATTATGATGCTTGTATGACTTATTTATGTTTTAGAGTTGTGTTGTGATATCTTCCCGTGAGTCCCTGATCTTGGTCGTACACATTTGCGTGCATGATTAGTGTACGGTCAAATCGGGGGCGTCACAGTCTCAACCTGCCCTGTCGCTCCGCCTCAAAGTAACAGTCGGGGGCCGTCGGGAACCCAGGCCCACCTCTACCGGGATGGAGCCACCTGCCCCTTCAGCCCCCATCTTCGAACAGTATCATAAGTAATGCAACAGTATAAAGTATATAGCATATGCCCGTGATCACCTCCCGAAGTGATCACGGCCCAGTAGTATAGCATGGCAGACAGACAAGAGTGTAGGGCCACTGATGAAATACTAGCATCCTATACTAAGCAGTAGGATAGCAGGTAAGGGTAACAACTGTAGCAACAATGACAGGCTATGCAGCAGAATAGGAGTAACCGAAAGCACTAACATGCTGCACTACTCTAATGCGAGCAGTATAGAGAAGAGTAGGCGATATCTGGTGATCAAGGGGGGGGGGCTTGCCTGGTTGCTCTGGCAAGTAGGGGTCGCCAACAACGTAGTCGATCGGGGCACCAGCAGTGCCGTCAGCCTCGTAGTCTACCGAAGAGAAGAGGGGGGAAGAAACAGTAAATATAATGCAAACATAAGCATGACGATGGAAGACATGACAATACGCGGTGCTAGGTGTGCCCTAACGCGGTAGGAGGTGGTACCAGCGAAGGGGGGAAACATCCGGGAAGTATTCCCGGTGTTTCGCGTTTTCGGACAGATGAACCGGAAGGGGAAAGTTGCGTGTTTGCTATGCTAGGGATGTGTGGCGGACGAACGGGTTGCGTATCTGGATTCGTCTCGTCATTCTGAGCAACTTTCATGTAGAAAACATTTTCATCTGAGTTATGGTTTATTTTCTATGTTTTTCTAAAGTTTTAATCATTTTAGGATTTATTTAATTATTTTAAATGAACATTATCCAGAATAGTGTTTGCTGACGTCATCATGACGTCAGTAGTCAACAGGGCGTTGACTGGGTCAAACTGACGTGTGGGTCCCAGCTGTCATACTCTGTTTGGTAACTAACCAAGTTAATTAGTCTAGTCAACAGATTAGTTAAGTTAATTAGATAATTAGATTAATTAAGCAGGGTTAATTAATTAATTAATTGGTTAATTAATTTTTATTATATTTTTCAAATCTTTTTTTTGTTTACATTATCTAACAGGGGCGGGCCCTATGTGTCAATGGCCCAGGGCCTTAGCGGGCGTTGGGCAGTTGTTACGGGCGCGGGCGCCGGGTCACCTGGACGCAGCCGCAACGGGTGCCGCCCAGCGCCGCAGGGCGCCGG
>NC_057814.1:418584894-418599153 GCF_018294505.1 Triticum aestivum | reverse complement strand
GTGGGCCCAACAGGTGGCTGGCCCACATGTCAGTGACCCAAAGGCAGTTGCCTTTAAGGCACCGAAGCAGCGTCCACCCTGACACGACCCTGGTCTGCCTGGTGCGCCTACATTTGAGAATGCAAATGAATCTTCTTTCATTTGCAAACGAATCTGTATGTATTACCATGCCCGTGTGTTCCTTGCAATAATTAGTCATTCGAAACGAGATACTCCTTCTGTTCACTTTTGTAAGTCGTTTCAGACAACTTAAAATGAACTGTTTTGCACATTGTCTGAAATGTCTTCAAGGTCTTATAAAAGTGAACAGGGGGAGTACTATAAATTAATTAATGAGGAGTTATTTGAAAAAAAATCAAAACGGTACCCACGCTAACGTGGATTAGAGTGTGTGTCACATAATTAGTTATTTGAATTAGAGTGTGTGTCACGTAGTTAGTTATTTGAATTAGAGTGTGTGTCACGTAGCGATCTCCAATTCTAACGTGGATTTCGCATTTCACTGTATCCACGCTACTTTTTTAATACAAATTCATATGTATATGATGAACACCATGGTAGTGAGAAAACTTTTGGATGGATTCAAACATATGACCTACAAAATAGCACAACAAACTGAGTCAATGTTAACTTTTCGAAACTTAGTATGGCACGAATTCGAAATAATTACCCGTATGCCTGGTCCTCGGTTCAAATCTTACAATGTACACCGAATTGAAACATCGATATTAAGTCTCGTACTATGTACATTCAAATGTTGTTTTTAGCCCCCCCCCCCGCACAAATGCTACATACTTCCTGTATCGGTCAATCTTCCTCTCCTAAACACCTTAGGAAGCTATCGGTTTCCAACACACATTCATTCTTTCTCTCCATGTTTCGATCTCTAAGTCTCTCAACTACACAACCCCTTTTTCCACTCTGTTACCAAATGTATTTACCTCACACACCCGCCATTGCACCCCATGCCGAGATCTCTCTCTCTCTCTCTCTCTCCCTCTCCCTCTCACCCTCTCGCGCTAAATACATGCATTGCCTATCTAGCCCCCCAACCTCTCGTGTGCACGCACGCACGTTGTATATCTAGGTCACTCCCTCGAGACTGTCTCACTCTTTCTTCCGCACAGCGGGCCACACTCGCTCAATCTCGCTCTCTTTATCTGAGTCTCGTTTAACCTCGTTTTCTTTCACACACAAATGATATATCTCCCTGTTCGGGCCTCGATCGACACACTCTATACTCTCTCACGCAGATTGTCTATCTAGGTCAGTCCATCCAAGCCGCCGCCACTCTTTCGACCTCATGGTGGGCCACGCTCACTCAATCTCTCTCTCTCTCTCTCGGTATGTCTCGATTGACCTCGCTCTTTCTCGGACAAAAACGATATATCACCATGTTTGAGCCCAATTCGACCTATTCACATTGTATACTCTCTCACGCACATCGTCTATCTAGGTCACTCTCTCCAACCCGTCTCACTATTTCGATCGCACGGCGACCCTATGTGATCGGTTGATCTTGCTTCCTCCCACGCACAAAATATATCTACACGTCTGTGACTGGATCATCTCTCAAGCTCTATGTTACAGCCCTCACCCTTGCCAAAAAGCTCAATCGGACAATATCTCTCAAGAGCATATATATTTGTTCAATGAATGTCGGACCACACTCACTTTGTCTCTCTATCTATATGTCTCTCGATTGACCTCGCTTTCTCACACCGTATCTTCCATGCGTTGAAGCTACTACCTCTCCATCCCTCGCAAAGCCGGAGCTATTTACATTGCGAGGGGCACTCCAACCTTGGATTAATTTGTGTAGGCATTTATTCCGGTCGGTTTAGATTATATTTTCGTAGCATTCGGCCCACAACTACTCCAAACACCGTTGCAACCCACGCAACTCCCCTAGTTGATTTCCCTCTGGCTCGGTCATCGCTCTCTCACACGTCCTTTCTCCCCTTCAACGTCGCACCATGGTATTATTGAAAAAACTATGTTGTTCTCTTTAATTATTATAAATAAGCTACAAAACTACACACCGATAGTCCACTTGGAATGGAGCAAATTTCGACCCACAAATTAAAGTGCTACAAACTACACACCGAGGGGCCCACATGTCATGAAACAAATTTGGACCCATATACAAATTAAAAAATAAAGGACGAGGATCGAACATGCGACCGGGCCTTCAAGCCGCACGTCAATAGGCAACATACGTAGAATAGCAATGTTTGTTGTACCCCCTTTGTTCACATAATGTTTTTATATTACCACAGCCTAATTAATGGATAACATGTAATATTATTTTTAGTACTATTCGCCTTCACTTACTGGTGGGTTCCATGTGTGCTCTCTCTCTCTCTCCTCCCCTTCTGCGTTTAGACGCACAGGCAAACAGGAAGAACTCGCGGGCGATGTTGCCGTTGACCATATCTGGACGCGTTCACAAGTCACGGCACCAGTTTCACGTACTAGCAGCACTAGTCAGTGTGTACGTGCAATGCACGTTAATTTGGAAGTATATTAAGTGCATGCAGATATTAACTATTAGGATATTATTTGCGTGTTGTCATGTGATTAGCACTATTTTTGGCATGAAATTAACTGCACGCTAAACGTGTTGAGCGCTCGACGTTGAAGCAGTCTAGGTCGTTGGATGACAAAGAATACATGTGGCTTGATGACGTTTTATATTTAATTTGCGGCTCTAGCAGAACATTCAATCGATCAAACCATACATTTCGTTCACTCTGACTCCGACTTTAAATTATACGACGATCAATATAAAATAAACAGAAATGATAAACGTTCGGATTTTAAGCATGGCAATCCGAACGTTTTTCATGGCAAATTTAGATTATGCGGCGGTGGCGGGGGCGTCTCGCGATGGGAAGCGGCTCCTCTGCCGTGCTCTGTGTGTCGTCGGGCCACTGACCGACGGCGACGGTGGCGTCTTGCGCCGTTGTTGGCGTACTCCTGGATCTTGGCCTAGCTTCAAGGAAGGCCAAAATGTTCTGGACTTCGGAGCGAGTCAACTGGCAGGAGGAGGCGACTGGCGTTGGTGCAAGGAAGTGGTCGACGGCGGCCATCCATGCGGCTGAGGGGGGCACTGGCACCCGCGTGGGGGCAGGCGCTGTCAACGGCGCGGCGGAGACATTCGTGTGCACGGGCATCGGCATGGGCGCGCACGTCAGTGCACGCGCAGGCGCATGCGCTGGCAGGTGCACGGGCACCGGCACGGGCGTGCGCGTCAGTGCACGCACAGGCGCATGCGCTGGCAGGTGCACGGGCGCGTGAAAGTCGGCGGGGACCTCGTGGAACCCCGTGGGATCAAGCTCGGCGACAATGTGCGGCTCCCAGCCCATCAATGCCACGGGGATGGGCGCTGGCGCAGTCGGGGCGACGGGAGCCGGAACGGGAGCAGGGACAGGCGCGGCGTCTTCCCGCAAGGCCAGTTCAAGCTCGTCCCAAAGCGCCTTATGTTCTTGAGACTCCGGCTGGGTGTCTTCCTCAGGAAACTGGAACACTAAGGGCAGACCATCGTGATGCGGCATGGCGTACGTTTAGGTCAGGCTAGTTGGAGGTAGACGACAGGAGAATCGGAGAGGAAGAGAGAGGATTGTAGCGATACCGGGTAGTGCGGGGTTGATTTTAAACTGCGGCGCCGGTGACATTAAAAGTGGGAGCAGTTGGGACGACGGTGGGCGGCGGAGCCTGGTCAAAGGGCTCGCCTCCCGGTGAGCCTGCACAGCGGTCTGCTTGCGCGCCTCCCTGACAGCCGGCGCAGCGGTCTGCTCGCACGCCTCCCCTCGACTCACACGCTTGCTCGGACGGCACCTCCCGATGAGAAGCGGGGACTCGTGGCGGCACGTAAACGCCCACGGTTTCAATAGTGAAAGCGTTCGCCTTAACGTGACAGGTCTTTGTTCCAAAATACCTTGGCTCTTCATTTCTGCAACTTGTCATAAGCAGCTTGTCTCAAATTGAAGAAAAAACTTACGAAGTAATATTTGTGCCATATCACGTGACCATGCTTAGTTTCAAGAATTTATGCTCACTTTTGGATTTTCTGAAATTTAAGATCCAGGATTCGAAACAATATCATAACCTGCATCATGCAATAAATTTTCAAGCCGTACATCTGTCCTGTTGTATTTCTTAAGAAAGGATTTGGTCAAACATTTTGCTTAGTTAGACTTCAGACAAGTTATATATGCAGAGTAGAAGGATAATCCCTCCGTACCAGTGCATTGCCTGATATATTAACTCAAGTACTAGGCACGAACAAACGGGCTCAATTCTGTGCTCATCCTGGTGTAGTAGTAGTAGTACTAGGCAATGAAGTTGATGGGTGACCTTGACGAGCGGCGACCGAGGGAATTGAACCGTGCTCGGCACGGTAGGTAACGTTATCGAGTTACTAAAGCATCCCTCCATTGTTCATCGGTAGTCATTATGGACCGGGGACATGAGAGGAATTTCCTAGGGCTGGAATTCTGGCTGCCAGATATTTCGACTTGAAACGCTGAGGCTCGGCTGGTTGGGGTTGCCTAATGTGCGTACCACACACGCCACCGAAGGACACGAACCCGGTTTCTTTAGGATCAACACGAGCCAAGGGCTGGCTGGTACGCCGTTGGGTCCTACCATTCGGGAATATGAAAGGAACCTTTTAAATTGCCGAACGAATCTATGTGTATTACAATACCCGTATTTTCCTTGCAAATACTAATCTCAACGTGGTAATTGATTTATGACGAGTTGTTGAATTAGAGTGAGTTTGTGATATAGTGATCTCAACGTGGATTTCACATTTCATGGTATCCCTAGTAAGTTTTCCAATGCAAATTCAAATTTAAAAGATGAACAATATGGAGGTGAGAAAACTTTGTATGTATCAAGCATATGACCACACACACACAGAGAGAGACACACACGCGCGAACACAACAACAATCCAATAAGTATAGTGCATCTATTTTTCCAAACCATGCATGTATGACACGAATTCAAAAATACTCCTTCTATTCCTAAATATTAGTCTTTTAGAGAGTTCAACAAGTGACTACATACGGAGCAAAATGAGTGAATCTAGACTCTAAAATATTTCTATATACATCCCTATGTGCCAGTCCATTTGAAGCCTCTAAAAAGACTAATATTTAGGAACGAAGGGAGTAAAATGTAAGACATCCATGGTCCTCAGTTCAATATTTAAAATGAAAAGAAACTGAAACATGAATATTAAGTCTAGTACTACAGTACATGCAAATGTTGTGTTTAGGCGGAGCTATGATTATCGGGGGTCAACCCCTCGACCTTAGATAAAATTGTGGAGCTCTGTTTAGGGTTGTTTAGATTATATTTGTCCCCACCCTCCCAACCACCGATTGGTTGTGCACCCCACCCCTCCTCCCCGGGAGAATATCATGTGCCCCCATACCTTAGATGCTATATGCCGATACGAGTTGCTTGGAGCTTGTAGATCTGAGATATAGCAGCTCACATGATGTGTCTTAATATTTTTGCAGGAAACCTTGATGAGTTTGAGAATTGCACACAATTTGTACAAAAACTAAGATGCCCTTTGATCCCATATCCAACGACCTCGAAGCTCGTATCACCGTAGCATCTAAGATGAAGGAGGACATCATATTCTCCTGTATGTAAGAATATCATGTGCTACCACACCTTAGATGCTTTGGTGATACAAGCTCTTCGGAGGCGTTGGATTTGTGACCCAACACCTCCTCGGTGATTCGAATGGTTTTTTGCAGAAAAGCCCCAAAAGAGTTCGGCCACTTCTTACAAGCACAAAGACTGCTCAGATGCCATTGGATCTCAGATCAAACGACCTCCAAGCTCGTATCACCGTAGCATCCAAGCTGCGATAGCACCTTATGTTTTCTCGCACGGGAGAGTATGAGGTGCTCCCGCACCGTAGATTCTATGGTGATACGAGTTCACTGAGATCTAACGGCCCACAGTAGGAGGTTTGAATGTTTTTGCAATATACGACTGATAGAGTTTGGGAAATGCGCAGAAAGTACAAGTACTACGCATGTGCCATCTGATCACTGATCATACGACCTAGATGCTCATATCACCGTAGCGGGTAATTAAGCTACGGGGAGCACCTAATATGAGCACCGGGGAGCCGTTGGATCGAAGATGCAGCGACACACACGAGGCCTGAATGTTTTATTTGCAAAAAAAACCTTTGGAGAGTTTGGAAATTGCGCATAATTACAAAGACTACTCCCAAGCCATTGGATCTCACTTCCAACGGTGTAAAAACTCGTATCACCATAGTATCTAAGCTGCGGGGTGGATGTGATATTCTATGCCGCTGTCATTTTTGTTCGTAAACTTGCAAAATACGTGTAACTCGTGCCGTTACTTGTCTAACCACGCAAAGTGTTTGTTCAAAAAAACCATCCTACACTGAAATATCGGAACAACACACGGGGGTCCTACTTGTCATTAATCAAATTTGGACCTAAAACTAACAAATCCGAAAGACGAGATTTGAACTGGCAACCTGGACTACAAAGCGTAAGTCGATAGCTTGAAAAAACGAACGGTTGTTGGCTTTGTCCCATAACTTGATTTTATACAGTACTTGCGTTGAGTAGAGTAGAGGGAGTGCCTCGTCAACACGTGCATGACCGTTGTCTCACTTACTAGTGGGTCCCAGGTCTACGATCTCAATCTCTCTTCTCTCCATCATCTAACCTTTGCACGGGCACACACGAAGAGCGGCGCTAGCTTGCCGTGGTGTTATTACAACTAAAAAAAGCTTGGAAAATAGAAGAATCGCCTAGAACAAGAGACGTTGTGGCTGGTCGAGATGGAGCTAACCACATCTATCCTTCGTGCCACGTTTGCATGATGAAGCTGTGTGGCTAGTGGGGTGTTTTCGACCGACTGGCTGGGTCCCGAGGTCGAACCATAGGTACTACGTCTGATACAGTATATTTTTACACGCACATTTTTCCTCCGTGCCGAGACGTGGCACACCCTACCGCGCGGTTTCAGGGTCCTCCCGGGTGGTGCACGCATATATTCTTCCTGATGTGGGACGCCCTACCGCGCGTTTTCTGGGTCCTCCTCGGTCGTAGCGCCGAAGCAAGTAAATGAGTCGTCAAATCACGAAAGACCACCTTTCCCGCCGAGTACTTCAGTGAAGCACGGTGGCTAGCTAGTTGGGCTAGTTCGACCGATTAGCTAGGCCGCCGCCACATTTGTTTTTTCACCCCTTTTTTTATCTACTTGCCGGCAGGTAAATTTAAATATCCACCACGGCGTTGCTCTGGTGTTTGGGTGCGGCAGGATTTTTAATTTTTTGATTGACGGGAGCAGGCGCGGCAGGATTTTTAATTTTTTGATTCACGGGAGCAGGCGCGGCAGCAATTAGTCATGATGACTCCGCCTGTAAAAACCCACTGCTCCCTGATGTGAGAAGTCGTCGACTGGTGTTTTACCGTGGTGAAAACCAAAAGATTCCCCGCTCCCTCCGCCTTCCCGTAGATTGCATTGCCTTTCAGCCGTTTCACCCCCTTTGCTTCCTCTCCCCATTGCTTCTACCTGGTGCCATGGCGGCGCAGCAGATCACGGAGTCCAAGGTGAGGCGCCTGACACATGAGCTCCATGTCAAGGATGCGGAGCTCTGGGCCAAGGACGTGGAGCTCCGTGAGCTCAAGGAGGAGAGGAGTGCCATGCTCCTCCGTTATGTGCGGGAGTTCACGGAGCTTCAAAAGCGGCAGGCGTCCACCACAAAGATGCTCGAGGCATCGGCGGCGTTGCTGCAAAAAGCGGGAGATACGATAGGCCGTCAGGGGAGCCGGCTGGAGCGCGAGCGGGCCGATCGTGACGAGGTCCAGGATCGCCTCAGCCACTTGGTGAACCAAGTTGCCACGCACGTGTTGCGGCTGCGCGATGCCTACCGTCGTGCCAGCGCGACGATGCCAGCCGTCGGGCTAAACCCGTTCGACCACCCGGTCGACTTCAACGAGCTGCGGCTTCCTGACCTGGTCTCCTTCTTCACCTATATCTCCGAGGAGCTGAGCCGTCTCCGCGCGATGGTGGGGGCTAAGCTGGACAAGGAGGGGTTGCGGGCTGCCATCGCCGTTGCCGAGCAAATCCTTTTAGGGCTCCGTCACCGGAATCCATTCGTGCCATTGGACGCCGTCTTTGACGAGCTGGCTCCCGTCGACCGGGAGCAGGCTCTGCGGACGGTTGCACCCTGCATCACCAACGTCGTGCGCCTCGAGAAGCAGAGGGACTTCGGTGGTGTTTAGGCGCCCTCTGCATGGGCATGTCCATGTCTCGGCGCAACATGACCGTTGGATCAAACTCAGACGGTGCAGATCAGTCACTGTAGCACAAAGCGTGTGGGTGTGTTTGGTTGCATTCTCATCTCAATATAGTTGTTTCCTCTTCGTGTATTTTTGTCAACCTACTAGTGTGGACTCATGCACCCTTCATGCACTCTGCCAAACACCCAAAAGTGGGTCGAGAAGGGAACTTTTGCTCCCATCCCGTGCACCCTTCATACACCCTGCCTAACACTATTCGTGCTTCATATGGTTCATGTTTCGTGGAGTACTGTAGCACCGTACTCTCCGTGCCTTGTGGTCCTAGTTCTGTTAACATTGATCTCACCGTTCATTCTCGACCGGACAGTCGAAAAAGCGGTACTATGTTACATATAGGAGTAGTTGACATGCGCACAACATCATTTGTTATCCTCATATCTTACTACACTAGCAACAAGATTGTGTAGTACTGACGTATGAACCACTGCACATGCCTAGTAGTAGGAGCACTGTGTATGTGCAAGTGGCTGCCGTGTTTCACACTCCTCCATCGTAAGAGTGGAAACGCTTGTTGTAATCATTTTTTTCTTCAGAAAAACAGTGGACACGCTCTACTGTGCGGATCCTCCTCCAGCCATGCACTAAATTACTCACTTTCGCCACGTGTGGGACAGCCAGCACCTGGGTCCACCAGCCATGCACTAAATTACTCCGTAGTAGAGTGACGGTAGACTACCCCGATCGAACCGCCGCAGTAATGCCCAATGAGCCGTCAAATCACAAAACCCCCTCCTTTCCTGTAGTAAGTTGGACGGACGAAGCAACCATCATTTCACTCTTCTCTCTCAGCTTCCTCTCTTGAAGAAAACCCCCACTCGCTTCGCTTCTCCCTCATCTCGTTCCTCCTTTCACTCTTCTCTCTCAGCTTCCTCTCTTGGATGGACGCCGGAGCACTGGCCGACATGATGTCTATGGCTCTGGCCAAAACCGTCGAGGCTCATGGTACGAAGAAGTGCAAGCACCCCGCCGAGACTACCGCAGACAAGCTCAAAGCCATCGCCCTGTCCAAGCCCCCTCTCCGGGATCCCTCGTTAAGCAAGTCCAGGTAATGTCTCTTGTTGATGATCTTTTTCTCGATCTTGATCGTGTTTTTTCATCTAACACGCAGTACTAGTACTGGCAGTACAACTTTCTGGGTGATCTTGCATGTGATTTTAGTGTGCCAAATGACGGTTCTAAATTCCTCTTTTGACCAAAACATGCGAGAGGTTGACACTGATTTCTTATAGATTAATTTCAACTACTCCCTCTGCCCCAAATTTCTTGTCTTAGATTTGTCTAGATACGGATGTATCTAATACTAAAATGTGACTTGATACATCTGTATCTATACAAATCTAAGACAAGAATTTTGGGACGGAGGGAGTACTTTATGAACATCAATGCTACCTTTTAAGAGGGTATATTTGCCTCAGTAACTTGTGTTATGGATATTGCATGTAATCCCTCTGCTCTCATGCCTTTGAAGACATGTTCTAGTGTCTTTGTTCACTCATTTCTATGCGTATATGTAGTCATATATGGAGTATAATATCGAAAATCATCTTATATTTCTGAACGGAGGTAGTAATAAAATATGGTTTCTGTTTTAATTAGAACTAGGTCCGCGGTGGAGATGAAGTTCTCAAAGTCATGCCGTGTGAACTGGAAGACCTGATGATGAGTTCTACTGCTGAACTATCCAGCTGCTGTGTCCTTGTCGCCACGTGTCCTGAACTAGTGTTTTCCTGTAGCATTGTTGTCAGGCGTGTTCTCGAGGCTGTACTTGACCACAACAATTTCCTGGCTGTGCCTTCGATTACGAAGGGTGTGGTTCTTGTAAAGCTTCCCAACAAATCTGATGCGGCCTGTCTTCATCATCATGTTTATGAGTGGAAAGACCACTCTGTTAGGTTCTCCAAGGTTGACAAGATGGTGATGGTGCATGTAGACATCTCACACGAAGTCCATGGCCTAGTCAGTTATGCGGGGTTCATCCCGTAGGTCGGTGGCAAGAAATAGTCTGCAGAGTTTAGTTAGTGCAACTTTGCTTGTCTGTAGTAAGTACTATTGTTCAGTACTTGATTTGTGTTTGTGAACCCTGTATTGTTTATTAGTACTGCCGCTTTTGGTGTGTGAATGGTCTATGTTAATGTCTATGTTAATGTCTGTCCACTCAATTCAGTCTGTATATTTTGAAGTATCCAGATCATATTTTTTGTGAGGACGGTTTATCAATTATGGTTACACTCCAATATCTGTATGCATTGCAGGGTTTATCGCACCCACCAGGATTTCCAGTCCCATGGATGTTCGGTCCATACGATTTGTCACGACCTTTGGACTGTCCTGCTTGTGGGAGTAGGCGGGGCCCCTGCATGCCACGCGTAGTTGGACGATCAATCTTCTGTTTAGTACTTCAACATAGTGATTTCCTGGTAAGGATTCACTCGTGTCACATCAAGTAAATCTTATTGATTTACTGTCTAAATCTTATTGATTTAATGTCATGTTTTCTTTCTTTTCCAGCAATTTTACAATGCAGGTTTTGCCATGTGACATTCATCACAGAATAAACCTTTTGGTTTGCTCTACGATGGCTATTTTTGCAGGTTTCACTTCTTATGTCGTGTCAGTAACGAAGGCACTGTCCATCACTTATATTACTGGAAAAATTGGATCAGTCTGTTGTCTGAGTACAAGCTGAATCCCTATGATGAACTGCAGTTTGGTTTAACAAAAACGCCACAATTAGTCCTTCTCGCGTTTAAGAGAAATGAAGAAAAAAACTGGATCACGGTCACGGATCCTAGTCAAGTTAGAAAGATGATCATAGCAGACCAGACACGATCGCCGCTGTCTCACACAGATCGAGCACCGGCAGTTGCTCTAGCACTGACAGCGGCAGCAGCTCAGTCTGATCCAGCTGAGGATTGGGCTGCGACCGCGTCAGCGGATCAGTCTAATCTACCGGAGGATCGGGCATCGACACCGGCACCTGCTCCGACACCGGCACCAGCTCTACAAGGAGCACCATCTCCGGCAACAGCGGCGGCTTCGGCACCTGCACCAACACTTGCACTTGCATCTGCTCCAGCCCGTGCAGTTGCACCGGCAACAGACTGGGCTGCAGTTCGCACTTCATCTACCAAAGTCCTTACAAAAACCGACATGTCCACCTTCTTGGTAAACATTGGCCGCCCAAGTGCTTCGTTCTTTTTTCTTTCCATGTTGTTTCACATGATTCACTGTGTTGATCTAACTGTTTGGGTATGTCTTCTTGTTTCCAAACAGAGAATTCCTAGAGCAACGAGGGAGTCATTCAACAATCCGGGCGACCGCGGCCAAGTTTCTCTTACCATGCGCAGCCTTGGTGTGAATGAACCTGCTCAATATACCGTAAGTACAAAGGATGGTCGCATGATGATTGATGCTAAAGGATGGCCAAGGTTCAAATCTAAATCATATCTTGCGGTAGGGGATGATGACAAAATCGAACTTTCTCGGCAAGGAGAGTTGGTCCAAATCAACTTTGAAATTCTTCAGTAGCAGCACGCAACTGCCGAACTGATCTATCCTCCGAGAGATTTTGATGTAATAATCTGGCATGGTGAAACAAGTGTCGTGTGTGTATAAGTAGTACGACAGTATTATTTATCACATGGTATATCGTTGATAGAATTGCAACTCTGATTGCTGGTTAGGAACTGTCGTTCGATTTCATTCCAACAGCTGCCGTGCTTTATTCAATTTTGTGTATTCGCCTTGTGACAGCATCTAAAACCAGCGCCGTACCGATCGCTTGCAATATGAAAAGCGCTGAGGTAGAACACATGGGCCCCCAAACATGCAGGGTCGGCCTGCGGCCCAAAGTCCAGAACCGTGAGCCTATCTGAGTATTATATTCTCAGCTGAACCCCCATAAAAAAATCTGAACCCCCATAATGCCCGTGCGTTGCAGAGGGAGTATATTTCTCGGCAAGGTGAGCCTGTGATATAAAAGATTTGTATATTGCTTTACAGAGGGAGTATCTCTCTGTCAAAAAATATATTTATGTGTAACTAATTACTCCTGTCTTTCTACTTTCTTTCGCTGATATGTGGGGCAACCGGCAATGGGGTCCACGTGCCATATGCACAAATTAGAGTGCACAACTTCACGGTAGACACACCCCGGTCGTAGCGCCGCAGTAATGCCCAATGAGCCGTCAAATCACAACCCCCCTTCCAGCTTTAGCAGTAAGCTGGACGGACGAAGCGGCAATATTTCACTGGGCCTGAATCCCCTTCTCCCTCGTCTGCTTGTTTAGAGAAAACCCCCTCTCGGCGATTGCATAGGGTTTTCTCATGGAGAACCAGGTACAAATTCTTCATCCATCCCCGATAAATCCAAGTCCCTTGGTCGCATGTAATCCTAGGATGGCAGCCGCCGCCGTTGATGCATTTTTCTTCCTACTGAATCTAGTGTGTTTCATTTGCAGTGCCCAAAGTGCGAGGACCCTACAGGTTTCTGCGCCCTCGGCGAGACGCCACACTTGTTCCTTCTCATCCTAACACAGCATTTTGAAACGCGCACAGTATGTTCCTAGAATCCTCTTTTCTATCCGGGAGGGTGGGGTTTTTTTGAACATGCTGTGTTCTCATATTATTTTTCCTGCAGTGTATTATTTGCTCTGCCAGAACACATGTACTCAAGATGCTCGGCCTTGCCATAACTGAATACACTAGTTTAATGGTCACAGTGAAGACAAGCCATGGATATAAGTTCCGAGTTGGGTTCATGAACCAAGAAGATCGCTGCTTTTTTTATGGTCGAACTTGGATAAACTTTCTCAAGTGTTACGGACTGAAAGTTGGCGCACGAATGTTGATGGAAATAGCAGAACCTGGTCTCATCTTCACTGCGATCTTCCACCCCGACGTCGTTCCAATTGTTCATCCATGTTAGTTTTGTATCTGGTTCTTGCTTGTTGCCTCGATTACTTCTTAATCCACCTATTCTGTCTAACTAATCACAATTTAACTTTATAAGTAGCAACGAATCTCTCACAAAGATGCTACTTCTAACTAATATTTTCTTATAATTGGTGGCACGTGTAGGTTTTTTCAGAGTTAAGCAGTCTGCTCGTTTGTTACTCTGTAATAACTCGGTTGTTACTAATGGCACTGAAGTTGACTGGATCGACATCCACAAGTTCCTACACTTTATTGATCGTCTTGAGGTCCTTGTGGGGCGTTTCAATGGTGGAAGGCCACGTGGGATATGTGTGCCACTGCTGCACTCGTTGAACAGGTCCAACTGTGTCGAGAAACTTATGGTACGAGCTGTTTTCTGTTATATATGTTGTTCATAAACTATTGCTTATACATAGTTTTACAGCTGTGATCTTCTTGAAACAGGAACTGCCGAGTTCTATTGTTCCTATACAGATGCCTGACCATGGTCGGGTCAGACTTGCGCTTGGTCACAACATGATGTTTATGTCGACCTACTCAATTCCCCTTGGAGGTGAAAAGATACTTATTCATGGGTGGTCTCAAATAATGAAGGCCCGTCCATCTTGGAGAATAGGACAGAAGATTATGTTCATGCTTTTCCATGGCTCTAAAGCGAATATCCTGTTTATTGACCACGTTTCTTTCAGCTTTGGTTGTTAAGTGCCCCTGCTGGTTTCAGTTAAGGTTGTTAAGTACTCCTGCTGCTTTTACAATCGGTCGTGTTTCTTCAGTCCTGTCTTCCTCCAGCCGCCAAAACCAAACCAGCGCCGGGGGGGGGGGGCGCCTGCTTCCGCCTCCCACGGCTGGCTGCGCCTCAGCGCACGCATCGCCGCCCCACCGTCTCCTAAATCGTTAACGCCGACGTCCTCCCCGCGCTTTGGTGCGCTTGCCGCGGCGCCGCC
>NC_057814.1:418581294-418584845 GCF_018294505.1 Triticum aestivum | reverse complement strand
AAGCGAATATCCTGTTTATTGACCACGTTTCTTTCAGCTTTGGTTGTTAAGTGCCCCTGCTGGTTTCAGTTAAGGTTGTTAAGTACTCCTGCTGCTTTTACAATCGGTCGTGTTTCTTCAGTCCTGTCTTCCTCCAGCCGCCAAAACCAAACCAGCGCCGGGGGGGGGGGGCGCCTGCTTCCGCCTCCCACGGCTGGCTGCGCCTCAGCGCACGCATCGCCGCCCCACCGTCTCCTAAATCGTTAACGCCGACGTCCTCCCCGCGCTTTGGTGCGCTTGCCGCGGCGCCGCCCTCTTGCGTTGTCAACATGGTCAACAAACAACAGGAATCGGCAGAAGTACATGGAGAGGATGACAGTAGGGGCCCACCACGTCAGCGTATGGAAAAATAAAATGCTTCCTCCTAGTGTTTTCCTGACATTTGGGACCCACGACATTGTGAGCGTATATAGTCAATAGACAAGAGAACAGCACAAGATCGGCTGACACCTGGGACGTAGCTACTCGAGCAGTTTTTTTTGTTTGGTATTGTTGAGACGGAGCAGGGTTTGAACTGGGCTGTGGCCCGTCTAGCCTAGGTTATATTTTATGTTCACCATGTGACCAGCCCAGCTATTTTTTCTTTGTGAAAATGAGCCCAGTTTATTTTTTCTGAAGAATACCCAATCCAGGCCTACTTATTTTTCTACGCCCTGATGGGCTGCAACTCTTTCAAGACGCCTGCAAATCTTGAAAGTAATATGAAATGGGTTGTAAATATAAAAACAGATGACAAATTGGCAATTACTTTATAATTTCTGAATTTTTTCACATTTTCGGATTCCTATTTCACTCGGCATTAACCTAATTTAAATATATCTTCAAAGTACTTTAAATCTGGCTCGACATTTCGGTATTAAAAATAGTTTGGAACCCACAGAAATATGCGAAATTGGCCCTGGCCAACCAAAAAAACGACTGCAATAAATTGCATAAGAAGTTGCCATGAGCTATATATAAATTATTAAAAAAAGAGGGAGTGGTCTGACTTGTGGGTCTGTTTAGTTGACGCGTATGCAAGATTTTTTAGTTATTATATACGTCAACAAACAATTCAAGCAGACGTAACCATTGGATGTCAATCCAATGGCCGTCGTGTTTCTTCAATCTCTGATCTTCTTGCTCCAGCCGCCAAAGCAGCGGCGGCGGGACCGCCTACTCCCGCCTCCCATGGCCGGCTGTGCTGCCGCGCAGGCCTCAGCGCCCCCTACTACTCCCACCGCTGGCCAGGGCATCCCTCTACTCACCCACACCCCATGTTATTCTGCGGCGACGGCAGCCTCACACCGCAGCCGAACCGGTGAACCCTCGTACTCCTCTCCGCGCGGGCTTCCACTGCCGCGTCGTCCCCTTCCTAGGCCTCGCCATCGTCCACCGCCGTGGTGCTCTCGGCGCGGCGTGGTAAATGTGGTCAACGACCGACTTCCATCAAAAGAGTACTGTACGTGGAGAGGCTGACAGCTGGGTCCACGGCAGCCGCAAGGAAGTGCCTCCTTATTACGCGGAAAATAATTATTCCTCCACCTGACAGCAGGGACGCACCGGACGGGCCACCAGTATTTCGCGAAAAAAACGTTTCCCCCTGACTGCTGGGACCCACAGGACGGGACACCGTATTTCGCAAAAAAACATTCCCCCCGCTGTCAGCTCGGACCCACCGGAAGTGCCTCCTTATTACGCACAAAAAAATGAATACCCCCTGCTAGCTAGGACCCACCTTGGTGGGAGGCTGACTTGTGGGCCTACTAAGTTGACTGGGACGGAGGCCTTAACTTTAGTCAATATATGAACGATTCTAGCTCCAGTGACCGTACGATGTCCATCCAACGGCCGTAGTGCTTCTTCAACCTCTGGTCTTCTTGCTCCAGCCGCCCAAAGCAGCGCCAGTCATGCCGCCAACTCCTGCCGCCCGTGGCCGGCTGTGATGCCGCGGAGGCCTCACCGCCCCCTACTACTCCCACCGCTGGCCAGGCCATCCCTCTACGCACCCACACCCCCAGTTATTCTGCGGTGACGGCAGCCTCACACCGCAGCCGAACGAGTGAACCCTCATACTCCTCTACGTGTGGGCATGCACTGCCGCGTCTTCCCCGGCTCCGCATCGTCCCCTTCCTAGGCCTTGCCGTCGTCCACCGCCCTGGTGCTCTCGGCGCGGCGTGGTCAACGTGGTCAAGGAATGGCTTCCATAGGACGTGGACTGTATGTGGAGAGGCTGACAGCTGGGTCCACGGCCGCAGCAAGGAAGTGCCTCCTTATTACGCGGAAAATAATTATTCCTCCACCTCACAGCAGGGACCCACCGGACGGGCCACCGTATTTCGCGAAAAAACGTTTCCCCCTGACTGCTGGGACCCACCAGCTACATCTTCGCACGCAAGGAAGTGCGTCCAAAAAAAAAGGATTCTCCCCCTGACTGCTGGGACCCACCAGCTACATCTTCGCACGCAAGGAAGTGTGTCCAGGCAAAAAAAATGATTCCCCCCTAACTGCTGGGACCCAGCAGCTACACCTTCGCACGCAAGGAAGTGCGTCCGGGCAAAAAAACGATTCGCCCCCCTGACTGCTGGGACCCACCAGCTACATCTTCGCAGGCAAGGAAGTGCCTGACAGTCGGGACCCACCTGGTCGAAGCGTACGTAGCGTTGTCATTCTGGTCGCGAACGTGTACGTACATATATACTGGTCGATGTAGAGGCGCGCACGTGTCGTAGTAGAGGCGCGTACGTGTCGTAGTAGAGGCGCGCACATAGCATGTACACGTACGTACAGCGGCCAGGGTGCAAGAAAGAAAATACGGCCACGTACGTACATACGGGCAGGGTCTCGAACGCCTACTCGCGCATACGTACGGCCAAGGCTCGTGTACATGGCTGGGTCGGAACGGAGAAACATCGTCGTCGTCGTGTTCATGGGGAGGCAACGGAATGCGTCGTGTTCATGGGGAGGCAACGGAATGCGTCGTGTTCATCGGGAGGCAACGGAATGCGTGGGAGCCAACCAGCTGGGTCGGAACAGAATGCGTGGTCGTGTTCATCGGGAGGCATTGGACGGAACAGGCGATGGAAACGAGGCCTGGCGTACCGCAAAACGGAGGAAACGGCCTTGTGTTCGACCGGCCATGTTCGAAACGGGATCCTGTTCATCGGGAGGGGTCTGGCGTACCGCAAAATAGAGGAAACAGACCTCCTACGGTCGAAATGGGGGTCCTGTTGATCGGGAGGGGTGTGGCGTACCGCAAAACTGAGGAAACGGACTTGTGTTGGAGCGCTACGGTCGAACCGGGGGTCCTGTTGATCGGGAGGGGTGTGGCATACCGCAAAACGGGACTCCACGGGATACTGTTCATCTCCACCGTCGACCTCCTCCAGCCTCCACGGGCTCCTGTTCATCCAGCCTCCACCGCGCGCTACTCCACCGGCTACTGTTCAACCACCCCTCCACCGTCTACTGTTCATCCAGCCCTCCACACCACGGGGTCCTGTTCAACCACCCCTCCATGGGCACCCCTCCAC
>NC_057814.1:418568400-418580955 GCF_018294505.1 Triticum aestivum | reverse complement strand
ACTGTTCATCCAATCGATCGGCTTCAGTTAGCAATAGTAACGAAGGAATCGCTCGATCGGGTTCAGTTAACAGCCATTGATCGATCGCTCGGGTTCAGTAACGCGTAGCCTGCAGTGCAATCGCTCGGGTTCAGTTAGAGCCCAACGCCTCGCTCGGGTTTAGTTAGAGCCAACGCCTCGCACACATGCGCATACGTGTACGAGAGAAACGCGCGCTCGGCCCCCGACCTCCCACCGTAACCGGGAACTCCCCGAAATTTTCCTCCCCCTCGCTTCTACCACGGTTTTTTCGTCATGGACGGCCCAAAGAATGTCATGCAGCTGCGTCTCCGGCCCGCCCAGGACGAAAAGCCAATTTTTGGCATGATTTTTTGTCATAGAAGTAGGAGCCCACCACATTTATGATGATACCGGGTTTTGTCACAATTATCGTCATAGAAGTGTCATATGTATGACAGAAAAAAAATTCGTTCGGCCCAAAATGTCACGGATGTGTCTTTTTTTTGTAGTGAGGGGGGCACCGCACACGGCTAAAGGATCAACTTGTGTGTTCTAGGGTGCCCCCTCCCCACGTATATAAAGGAGGGAGGGAGAAGGAGGCCGGCCAGGGGTTGCGCGCCCAAGGGGGGAGTCCTACTCCAAGTAGGATTCGCCCCCCTTTCCTACTCCCACAAGGAGAAGGGGGGAAGGAGGAGGACAAGAGAAGGAAGGGGGGGGCGGCCCCCTAGCCCTAGTCCAATTCGGTTTGGGCAAGGGGGAGCGCGCGCCACTCCTTGGCCTGCCTCCTCTCTTCCACCACTTGGCCCATGAGGCCCAATAACTTCCCGGGGGGTTCCGGTAACCACCGGTACTCCGAAACTTATCCGAAACGACACGAACCATTCCAGTGTCCGAATGTAACCTTGCAATATATGAATCTTTATGTCTCGACCATTCCGAGACTCCTCGTCACGTCCGTGATCTCATCCGGGACTCCGAACAACCTTCGGTCATCAAATCACATAAACTCATAATACAAATCGTCATCGAACGTTAAGCATGCGGACCCTACGGGTTCGAGAACTATGTATACATGACCGAGACACATATTGGCTCCTACATATTGAAAGAAGATCTTTATCGGTCAAACCGCACAACAACATACGTTGTTCCCTTTGTCATCGGTATGTTACTTGCCCGAGATTAGATCGTCGGTATCATCATACCTAGTTCAATCTCGTTACCGGCAAGTCTCTTTACTCGTTCCGTAATGCATCATCCCGCAACTAACTCATTAGTCACATTGCTTGCAAGGCTTATAGTGATGTGCATTACTGAGAGGGCCAAGAGATACCTCTCCGACAATCGGAGTGAAAAATCCTAATCTCGATCTATACCAACTCAACAAACACCATCGGAGACACCTGTAGAGAATCTTTATAATCACCCAGTTACATTGTGACGTTTGATAGCACACTAAGTGTTCCTTCGGTATTCGGGAGTTGCATAATCTCATAGTCATAGGAACATGTATAAGTCATGAAGAAAGCAACAACAATAAACTAAACGATCATAGTGCTAAGCTAACGGATGGGTCTTGTCCAGCACATCATTCTCTAATGATATGATCTCGTTCATCAAATGACAACACATGGCTATGGCTAGGAAACTTAACCATCTTTGATTAACGAGCTAGTCTAGTAGAGGCATACTAGGGACACTCTGTTTGTCTATGTATTCACACATGTACTAAGTTTTCGGTTAATACAATTCTAGCATGAATAATAAACGTTTATCATGATATAAGGAAATATAAATAACAACTTTATTATTGCCTCTATGGCATATTTCCTTGAGTCTCCCACTTGCACTAGAGTCAATAATCTAGATTACATAGTAATGATTCTAACACCCATTGAGTCTTGGTGCTGATCATGTTTTGCTCGTGAGAGAGGCTTAGTCAACGGGTATGCAACATTCAGATCCGTATGTATCTTGCAAATTTCTATGTCTCCCTCCTTGACTTGATTGCGGAAGGAATTGAAGTGTCTCTTGATGTGCTTGGTTCTCTTGTGAAGTCTGGATTCCTTTGCCAAGGCAATTGCACCAGTATTGTCACAAAAGATTTTCATTGGACCCGATGCACTAGGTATGACACCTAGATCGGATATGAAGTCCTTCATCCAGACTCCTTCATTTGCTGCTTCCGGAGCAGCTATGTACTCCGCTTCACACGTAGATCCCGCCACGACGCTCTGTTTAGAACTACACCAACTGACAGCTCCACCATTCAATATAAATATGTATCCGCTTTGTGACTTAGAATCATCCGGATCAGTGTCAAAGCTTGCATCGGCGTAACCGTTTACGACGAGCTCTTTATCACCTCCATAAATGAGAAACATATCCTTAGTCCTTTTCAGGTATTTCAGGATGTTCTTGACCGTTGTCCAGTGATCCACTCCTGGATTACTTTGGTACCTTGCTACCTCTTGAGCACTACATTGGTTTTCCCTTGAAGAGGAAAGGGTGATGCAGCAAAGTAGCGTAAGTATTTCCCTCAGTTTTTTGACAACCAAGGTATCAATCCAGTAGGAGACTACACGCAAGTCGCCTCGTACCTACACAAACAAATAAGAACCTTGCAACCAACGCGATAAAGGGGTTGCCAATCCCTTCACGGCCACTTGCAAAAGTGAGATCTGATAGAGATAATAAGATAAATATTTTTGGTATTTTTTATGATATAGATTGAAAGTAAGATTGCAAAGTAAAATAGATTGGAAACTTATATGATGGAAAATAGACCCGGGGGCCATAGGTTTCACTAGTGGCTTCTCTCAAGATAGCATAAGTATTACGGTGGGTGAACAAATTACTGTCGAGAAGTTGATAGAAAAGTGCATAGTTATGAGAATATCTAGGCATGATCATGTATATAGGCATCGCGTCCGCGACAAGTAGACCGAAACGATTCTGCATCTACAAGTGCTTTACAAATCCGTGTGTGCTTTACAAATCTCTATGTCAAAAATTATAGATATGTTGGAGACGTATCAAGCATCCCCAAGCTTAATTCCTGGTCGTCCTCGAGTAGGTAAATGATAAAAACAGAATTTTTTATGTGGAATGCTACCTAACATAATTTTCTAAGTAATTGTCTTTATTGTGGCATGAATGTTCAGATCCGAGAGATTCAAGATAAAAGTATAATATTGACATAAAAATAATAATACTTCAAGCATAGTAACTAAGCAATTATGTCTTCTCAGAATACAAGGCCAAAGAAAGTTCATCCCTACAAAATCATATTGTTTGGTCATGCTCCATTTTCGTCACACAAGAATGCTCTCATCTTGCACAACCCCGATGACAAGACAAGCAATTGTTTCATACTTTAGTAATCTCAAACTTTTTTCAACTTTCACGCAATACAAGAGCGTGAGCCATGGACATAGCACTATGGGTGGAATAGAATATAATGATGGGGGTTGTGAGGAGAAGACATAAAAGGAGATAGTCTCACATTGACGCGGCTAATCAACGGGCTAGGGAGATGCCCATCAATTGATGTCAATGCAAGGAGTAGGGATTGCCATGCAACGGATGCACTAGAGCTATAAATGTATGAAAGCTCAACAAAAGAAACTAAGTGGGTGTGCATCCAACTTGCTTGCTCACGAAGACCTAGGGCATTTGAGGAAGCCCATTGTTGGAATATACAAGCCAAGTTCCATAATGAAAAATTCCCACTAGTATATGTAAGTGACAAAATAAGGGACTCTCTATCATAAAGATCATGGTGCTACTTTGAAGCACAATTGTGGAAAAAAGGATAGTAGCATTGTCCCTTTTTATTTCTTTTCTCTCTTTTTTGGGCCTTTCTTTTTTTTGGCCTTTCTTTTTTTAGGCCTTCCCCTTTTTTTGGCCTTTCTCTTTTTTTAAGGGACAATGCTCTATTAATGATGATCATCACACTTCTATTTATTTACAACTCAGTGATTACAACTCGATACTAGAACAAAATATGACTCTATATGAATGCCTCCAGCAGTGTACCGGGATGGGCAATGAATCAAGAGTGACATGTATGATAAATTATGCATGGTGGCTTTGCCACAAATACGATGTCGACTACATGATCATGCAAGGCAATATGACAATGATGAAGCATGTCATAATAAATGAAACGGTGAAAAGTTGCATGGCAATATATCTCGGAATGGCTATGGAAATGCCATAATAGGTAGGTATGGTGGCTGTTTTGAGGAAGATATAAGGAGGTTTATGTTGGATAGAGCGTATCATATCATGGGGTTTGGATGCACCGGCGAAGTTTGCACCAACTCTCAAGGTGAGAAAGGGCAATGCACGGTACCGAAGAGGCTAGCAATGATGGAAAGGTGAGAGTGCGTATAATCCATGGACTCAACATTAGTCATAAAGAACTCACATACTTATTGCAAAAATCTACAAGTCATCAAAAACCAAGCATTACGCGCATGCTCCTAGGGGGATAGATTGGTAGGAAAAGACCATCGCTCATCCCCGACCGCCACTCATAAGGATGACAATCAAAGAACACCTCATGCTTCAAATTTGTTACACAACGTTTACCATACGTGCATGCTACGGGACTTGCAAACTTCAACACAAGTATTTCTCAAATTAACAACTACTCAACTAGCACGACTCTAATATTACCATCTTCATATCTCAAAACAATCATCAAGTATCAAACTTCTCATAGTATTCAATGCACTTTTTATGAAAGTTTTTTTTATTATACCCATCTTGGATGCCTATCATATTAGGACTAATTTTATAGCCAAAGAAAATTACCATGCTGTTCTAAAGGACTCTCAAAATGATATAAGTGAAGCATGAGAGATCAATAATTTCTATAAAATAAAACCACCACCGTGCTCTAAAAGATATAAGTGAAGCACTAGAGCAAAATTATCTAGCTCAAAAGATATAAGTGAAGCACTTAGAGTATTCTAATAAATTCCGATTCATGTGTGTCTCTCCCAAAAGGTGTGTACAGCAAGGATGATTGTGGTAAACTAAAAAGCAAAGACTCAAATCATACAAGACACTCCAAGCAAAACACATATCATGTGGTGAATAAAAATATAGCCTCAAGTAAAGTTACCGATGGACGAAGACGAAAGTGGGGATACCTTCCGGGGCATCCCCAAGCTTAGGCTTTTGGTTGTCCTTGAATTTTACCTTGGGGTGCCTTGGGCATCCCCAAGCTTAGGCTCTTGTCACTCCTTATTCTATAATCCATTAAATCTTTACCCAAAACCTGAAAACTTCACAACACAAAACTCAACAGAAAATCTCATGAGCTCCGTTAGCGAAAGAAAACAAATCACCACTTCAAGGTACTGTAATGAACTCATTCTTTATTTATATTGGTGTTAAACCTACTGTATTCTAACTTCTCTATGGTTTATACCTCCGATACTAGCCATAGATTCATCAAACTAAACAAACAACACACGAAAAACAGAATCTGTCAAAAACAGAACAGTCTGTAGAAATCAGATTTGTTAGAATACTTATGGTACTCCAAAAATTGTGAAAAACTAGGACAACCTGGAAAATTTGTATATTGATCTACTTCAAAAAGAATTGGTATTTTATCATGTTCTGGTGAATTTTAACAATTATTTTCATGAGCGCAAAGTTTCTGTCTTTTTCAGCAAGATCAAACAACTGTCACCCAAGAAGATCCTATTGGTTCTACTTGGCACAAACACTAATTAAAACATGAAAACACATCTTAACATAAGCTAGATGAATTATTTATTACTAAACAGAAACAAAAAGCAAGAAACAAAAATAAAATTGGGTTGCCTCCCAACAAGCGCTATCGTTTAACGCCCCTAGCTAGGCATCAAGGCAAGAATAGATCTAGGTATTATCATCTTTGGTATGCAATCCATAAGTGGCTCTCATAATAGATTCATAAGGTAATTTATTTTTCTTCCTAGGAAAGTGTTCCATGCCTTTCCTTAACGGAAATTGGAATCTAATATTTCCTTCTTTCATGTCAATAATTGCACCAACTGTTCTAAGGAAAGGTCTACCAAGAATAATAGGACATGTAGGATTGCAATCTATGTCAAGAAAAATGAAATCTATGGGCACATAATTCCTATTTGCAACAGTAAGAACATAATTAATCCTTCCCATAGGTTTCTTAATGGTGGAATCCGCAAGATCCAAGTTTAAGGAACAATCATCAAATTCACGAAAACCTAACACATCACACAAAGTTTTTGAAATCGTGGAAACACTAGCACCCAAATCACATAAAGCATAGCATTCATGATCTTTAATCTTAATTTTAATAGTAGGTTCCCACTCATCATAAAGTTTTCTAGGGATAGAAACTTCTAATCAAGCTTTTCTTCATAGGATTGCATTAAAGCATCAACGATATGTTTAGTAAAAGCTTTATTTTGACTATAAGCATGAGGAGAATTTAACACGGATTGCAACAAGGAAATACAATCTATTAAAGAACAATTATCATAATTAAATTCCTTGAAATCCAAAATAGTGGGTTCATTGCTATGTAAAGTTTTGACCTCTTCAATCCCACTTTTACCAAATTTTGCATCAAGATCTAAAACCTCCGAATCATTGGGATGCCTTTTAACTAAAGTTGACTCATCTCCAGTCCCATCATTATCAAGATTCATATTGCAAAACAAAGATTTAATAGGAGACACATCAATCACTTTTAGATCTTCATCCCTATTACCTTCTAGATCTTCCGGTTTGGCGGCCATCTTATTAACTAAGGTGGCCTGCTTATCCGAAATTTGGGCTATTAATTTTTCAAGATGAGCAAACTGAGATTTCAAACCATAAAATTCCTTAGACATATCATCAAGATCTTTATTCATGTACTCCATAAAGCCTTTTTGTTCTTTAAGCTTTTTTCTAAAGAAATTATTATGCTCAAATTGCAAAGTCATAAAGCTTCTGACGTTGTTTTCAATTTCTTCCAACCTTTTAAGGTGAGGATCAACATTTTTAGGCAGGGCCATAAGGGCAAACAGGCAACAACAAGCAAGCGAAAAGAGACGAACGGAAAAAGAGGGCGAATAAAACAGCAAAGGTGAAGTGGGGGAGAGGAAAACGAGAGGCAAATGGCAAATAATGTAATGCGGGGGATAAGAGTTGTGATGGGTACTTGGTATGTCTTGACTTGGCATAGATCTCCCCGGCAACGGTGCCAGAAATCCTTCTTGCTACCTCTTGAGCACTGCGTTGGTTTTCCCTTGAAGAGGAAAGGGTGATGCAGCAAAGTAGCGTAAGTATTTCCCTCAGTTTTTGAGAACCAAGGTATCAATCCAGTAGGAGACAACACGCAAGTCGCCTCGTACCTACACAAACAAATAAGAACCTTGCAACCAACGCGATAAAGGGGTTGTCAATCCCTTCACGTCCACTTGCAAAAGTGAGATCTGATAGAGATAATAAGATAAATATTTTTGGTATTTTTATGATACAGATTGAAAGTAAAGATTGCAAAGTAAAATAGATTGGAAACTTATATGATGGAAAATAGACCCAGGGGCCATAGGTTTCACTAGTGGCTTCTCTCAAGATAGCATAAGTATTACGGTGGGTGAACAAATTACTGTCGAGCAATTGATAGAAAAGTGCATAGTTATGAGAATATCTAGGCATGATTATGTATATAGGCATCACGTCCACGATAAGTAGACGGAAACGATTGTGCATCTACTACTATTACTCCACACATCGACCGCTATCCAGCATGCATCTAGACTATTAAGTTCATAAGAACAGAGTGACGCATTAGGCAAGATGACATTATGTAGAGGGATAAACTCAAGCAATATGATATAAACCCCTTATTTTTATCCTCGATGGCAACAATACAATGCGTGCCTTGCTGCCCCTGCTGTCACTGGGAAAGGACACGGCAAGATTGAACCCAAAGCTAAGCACTTCTCCCATTGCAAGAAAGATCAATCTAGTAGGCCAGACCAAACTGATAATTCGAAGAGACTTGCAAAGATAACAAATCATACATAAAAGAATTCAGAGGAGATTCAAATATTGTTCATACATAATCTTGATCATAAGCTCACAATTCATCGGATCTCGACAAACACACCGCAAAAAGAATTACATCAAATAGATCTCCAAGAAGATTAAGGAGAACTTTGTATTGAGATCCAAAGAGAGAGAAGAAGCCATCTAGCTAATAACTATGGACCCGAAGGTCTGTGGTAAACTACTCACACATCATCGGAGAGGCTATGGTGTTGATGTAGAAGCCCTGCGTGATCAGCTCCCCCTCCGGCGGAGCGCCGGAAAAGGCCCCAAGATGGGATCTCTCAGGTACAGAAGGTTGCGGCGGTGGAAATAGGGTTTCGTGGTGCTCCTGGATGTTTTTGGGGTATATGGGTATATATAGGAGGAAGAAGTAGGTCGGTGGAGCTGCGAGGGGCCCACGAGGGTGGGGGCGCGCCCAGGGGGGCAGGCGCGCCTCCCTGCCTCATGGCCTCCTTGCTTCTTTCTTGACGTCCACTCCAAGTCCCCTGGATCATGTTTGTTCCAAAAATAACTCTCCCGAAGGTTTCATTCCGTTTGGATTCCGTTTGATATTCCTTTTCTGTGATATACTGAAATAGGCAAAAAAAACAGCAATTTGCACTGGGCCTTCGGTTAGTAGGTTAGTCCCAAAAATAATATAAAAGTGTATAATAAAGCCCATTAAACATCCAAAACAAATAATATAATAGCATGGAACAATCAAAAATTATAGATACGTTGGAGACGTATCAAGCATCCCCAAGCTTAATTCCTGGTCGTCCTCGAGTAGGTAAATGATAAAAACAGAATTTTTGATGTGGAATGCTACCTAACATAATTTACAAGTAATTCTCTTTATTGTGGCATGAATGTTCAGATCCGAGAGATTCAAGATAAAAGTTTAATATTGACATAAAAATAATAATACTTCAAGCATAGTAACTAAGCAATTATGTCTTCTCAGAATACAAGGCCAAAGAAAGTTCATCCCTACAAAATCATATTGTTTGGTCATGCTCCATTTTCGTCACACAAGAATGCCCTCATCATGCACAACCCCGATGACAAGCCAAGCAATTGTTTCATACTTTAGTAATCTCAAACCTTTTTCAACTTTCACGCAATACATGAGTGTGAGCCATGGACATAGCATTATGGGTGGAATAGAATATAATGATGGGGGTTGTGAGGAGAAGACATAAAAGGAGATACTCTCACATTGACGCGACTAATCAACGGGCTAGGGAGATGCCCATCAATTGATGTCAATGCAAGGAGTAGCGTTTGCCATGCAACAGATGCACTAGAGCTATAAATGTATGAAAGCTCAACAAAAGAAACTAAGTGGGTGTGCATCAAACTTGCTTGCTCACGAAGACCTAGGGCATTTGAGGAAGCCCATTGTTGGAATATACAAGCCAAGTTCTGTAATGAAAAATTCCCACTAGTATATGAAAGTGACAAAATAAGAGACTCTCTATCATAAAAATCATTGTGCTACTTTGAAGCACAGGTGTGGAAAAAAAGGATAGCATTGTCCCTTCTTATTTCTTTTCTCTCTTTTTTTGGGCCTTTCTTTTTTTGGCCTTTCTTTTTTTGGGCCTTCCCCTTTTTTTTGGCCTTTCTATTTTTTGAAGGGACAATGCTCTATTAATGATGATCATCACACTTCTATTTATTTACAACTCAATGATTACAACTCGATACTAGAACAAAATATGACTCTATATGAATGCCTCCGGTGGTGTACCGGGATGGGCAATGAATCAAGAGTGACATGTAGGATAAATTATGCATGGTGGCTTCGCCAGAAATACGATGTCAACTACATGATCATGCAAGGCAATATGACAATGATGAAGCGTGTCATAATAAATGAAACGGTGAAAAGTTGCATGGCAATATATCTCGGAATGGCTATGGAAATGCCATAATAGGTAGGTATGGTGGCTGTTTTGAGGAAGATATAAGGAGGTTTATGTGTGATAGAGCGTATCATATCATGGGGTTTGGATGCACCGGCTAAGTTTGCACCAACTCTCAAGGTGAGAAAGGGCAATGCACGGTACCGAAGAGGCTAGCTGTGACGCCCCCGATTTGACCGTACACTAATCATGCACGCAAATGTGTACGATCATGATCAGGGACTCACGGGAAGATATCACAACACAACTCTAAAACATAAATAAGTCATACAAGCATCATAATACAAGCCAGGGGCCTCGAGGGCTCGAATACAAGTGCTCGATCATAGACGAGTCAGCGGAAGCAACAATATCTGAGTACAGACATAAGTTAAACAAGTTTGCCTTAAGAAGGCTAGCACAAACTGGGATACAGATCGAACGAGGCGCAGGCCTCCTGCCTGGGATCCTCCTAACTACTCCTGGTCGTTGTCAGCGGCCTGCACGTAGTAGTAGGCACCTCCAGTGTCGTAGGAGTCGTCGTCGACGGTGGCGTCTGGCTCCTGGACTCCAGCATCTGGTTGCGACAACCAGATAGAAAGGAAAAGGGGAAAAGAGGGATAGGAGCAACCGTGAGTACTCATCCAAAGTACTCGCAAGCAAGGAGCTACACTACATATGCAAGGGTATACGTGTAAAGGGGCATATCAGTGGACTGAACTGCAGAATGCCAGAATAAAAGGGGGATAGCCAGTCCTGTCGAAGACTACGCTTCTGGCCATCTCCATCTTGCAGCATGTAGAAGAGAGTAGACTGAAGTCCTCCAAGTAGCATCGCATAGCATAATCCTACCCGGCGATCCCCTCCTCATCGCCGTGTTAGAGAGCGATCACCGGGTTGTATCTGGCACTTGGAAGGGTGTATTTTATTCAGTATCCGGTTCTAGTTGTCATAAGGTCAAGGTACAACTCCGGGTCGTCCTTTTACCGAGGGACACGCCTATTCGAATAGATAAACTTCCCTGCAGGGGTGCACCACATAACCCAACACGCTCGATCCCATTTGGCCGGACACACTTTTCTGGGTCATACCCGGCCTCGGAAGATCAACACGTCGCAGCCCCACCTAAGCACAACAGAGAGGTCAGCACGCTGGTCTAACCCTATGCGCGCAGGGGTCTGGGCCCATCGCCCTATGCACACCTGCACGTTGCGTACGCGGCCGGAAGCAGACCTAGCCTAGTGGCGTTCTAGTCCAATCCGGCGCGCGCCATTCAGTCGCTGACGTCACGAAGGCTTCAGCTGATACCACGACGCCGGGATACCCATAACTACTCCCGCGTAGATGGTTAGTGCGTATAGACCAAATGGCCAGACTCAGATCAAATACCAAGAACTCGTTATGCGTGTTATGTCGAAGTAACCGCGGATGCCGTCCAGGGCCAAGCCCACCTCTCGCCTAGGTGGTCTCAACCTGCCCTGTCGCTCCGCCACAAAGATCCGCTTGCGGGTACTCCTACGAGCCGACCCGACTGTAGTCATCACATGTGTCATGTATATAGTATATAAGTATATACCCGTGATCATCGCCCAGGTGATCACGGCCCGATAGTATAGCACAGCAGACGGACAAGAATGTAGGGCCACTGATGGAAAACTAGCATCCTATACTAAGCATGTAGGATTGCAGGTAAAGGTAACAACAGTAGTAGCAAGGATAGGCTATGCATCAGTATAGGATTAACGGAAAGGAGTAACATGCTACACTACTCTAATGCAAGCAGTATAGAGGAGAATAGGCGATATCTGGTGATCAAGGGGGGGCTTGCCTGGTTGCTCTGGCAAGTAGGAGGGGTCGTCAACTCCGTAGTCGAACTGGGCAGCAGCAGTGTCGGTCTCGTAGTCTACCGGAGAGAAGAGGGGGGAAGAAACAGTAAATACAATGCAAACATAAGCATGACGATGCGTGACATGACAATGAGCGGTGCTAGGTGTGTCCTAACGCGACAGTAGGTGGTACCGGCGAAGGGGGAAACATCCGGGAAAGTATCCCCGGTGTTTCGCGTTTTCGGACAGATGAACCGGAGGTGAAAAGTTGCAGGTTCGATAGGTTAGGGATGTGTGGTGGACGAACCGGCTGCGTATCCGGATTCGTCTCGTCGTTCTGAGCAACTTTCATGTACAAAGTATTTCCATCCGAGTTACGGATTAAAAGATATGATTTTCTAAAGATTTTAATAATTTCTGGAATTTAATTAATTATTTAATTTAATTCAAAATTTGGATTTATGACATCAGCATGATGTCATGCTGACGTCAGCAGTTGACCGTTGACCTGGTCAACCTGACAGGTGGGTCCAACCTGTCAGGGCTGTTAGCTAATTAACTACTGTTTAATTAAATTAACTAACTAATTAGATTAATTTAAACAGGATTAATTAACTTAATTAATTAATTAAATTTATTTTTATTTTTATTTTCTTTCTTTATTTATTTATTAATTTTTATTAATTAATTTATTATTATTATTATTATTATTATTTAATTCGTTCTGTGGGCTGGGCCCCACATGTCATTGGCCCTAT
>NC_057814.1:418493598-418567511 GCF_018294505.1 Triticum aestivum | reverse complement strand
AGGCACGGTGGTCTCCTCGATCCCGATCCAAATCGGGGGAGAGGGGGATATTTTCGTGGGGGAGTGGGGAAGTGTCGGTGGGTACTGGGGGAGTGGGGGGATAAGGGAGTGGGGGCGCGGGGTGGGCCGGCCCAAGGGTTGAGGCAGGGGTGGGCCGGTCGGGCGGCCTGGTGGCCAGCTGGGCCAGTCGGCCCAGTGGGGGGAGGGTTTTCTCTTCTTTTTTTTCAGTTTGTTTCTCCCCTTTGTATTTTCTTTCATTATTTCTTTTCTGTTTTAATTCATTTAAAAGTATTTAGGCATTTTATAAAAATGTGTTTACTACACCATAATTAACTATGCCTTATTTGGCATCTCCCGAACATTTTTGTTTTAAATTTTGAAAAACTTTTATTGTCGACATTAATTTAAATTTGAATTTTGAAACGGTTGGACCTAACGGTAGATTAGCAACAGTAACTGTGGTGACGTGTCACCATTAGCGTGGGATTACTGTAGCTTGATTATCCGGGCGTTACACTAGCAATGATGGAAAGGTGAGAGTGCGTATAATCCATGGACTCAACATTAGTCATAAAGAACTCACATACTTATTGCAAAAATCTACAAGTCATCAAAAACCAAGCATTACGCGCATGCTCCTAGGGGGATAGATTGGTAGGAAAAGACCATCGCTCGTCCCCGACCACCACTCATAAGGATGACAATCAAAGAACACCTCATGCTTCAAATTTGTTACACAACGTTTACCATACGTGCATGCTACGGGACTTGCAAACTTCAACACAAGTATTTCTCAAATTCATAACTACTCAACTAGCACGACTCTAAGATTACCATCTTCATATCTCAAAACAATCATCAAGTATCAAACTTCTCATAGTATTCAATGCACTTTTTATGAAAGTTTTTATTATACCCATCTTGGATGCCTATCATATTAGGACTAATTTTATAGCCAAAGCAAATTACCATGTTGTTCTAAAGGACTCTCAAAATGATATAAGTGAAGCATGAGAGATCAATAATTTCTATAAAATAAAACCACCACCGTGCTCTAAAAGATATAAGTGAAGCACTAGAGCAAAATTATCTAGCTCAAAAGATATAAGTGAAGCACTTAGAGTATTCTAATAAATTCCGATTCATGTGTGTCTCTCCCAAAAGGTGTGTACAGCAAGGATGATTGTGGTAAACTAAAAAGCAAAGACTCAAATCATACAAGACGCTCCAAGCAAAACACATATCATGTGGTGAATAAAAATATAGCCTCAAGTAAAGTTACCGATGGACGAAGACGAAAGAGGGGATGCCTTCCGGGGCATCCCCAAGCTTAGGCTTTTGTTTGTCCTTGAATTTTACCTTGGGGTGCCTTGGGCATCCCCAAGCTTAGGCTCTTGTCACTCCTTATTCCATAGTCCATTAAATCTTTACCCAAAACTTGAAAACTTCACAACACAAAACTCAACAGAAAATCTCATGAGCTCCGTTAGCGAAAGAAAACAAAGCACCACTTCAAGGTACTGTAATGAACTCGTTCTTTATTTATACTAGAAGAACGCCCGTGCGCTGCAACGGGGCCACATTAACTTTAACAGTTCAATATTACGACATTGTCGACCTTTTTTACCATTAAATCCTCACACACACTCTCTCTTCCTCACTCTCTCTCCCCCTCTCCCTCTCTCTCTAACACACACACATATCCATCTTATTGGGTACGGGACCATAATCCATCTATTTCACACTCACACGCTAGTGCATAACAATATGGATTATGTGTAGTATATTTGCCACCACAACCGAGGGAATTAGTTTCATGTAAATCGGCCAGCCACAGCTCCAAGAATACGCGGAGGAGGTGGCCCGGGTCGGCGTCGGCGCTGTCCGGCGCGGGCCACGGGCCCGCTTCCAAGTGCACGTGCAATGCATGTCTTCACAAATATTATAACCAGATGTGAGAAATCACATGCATAGAAAAGACCTTCTGATAGCAATCCAAATACCATAAATCAACTTTTTTTTATTAGAAGATGTATTAGAAGGTTTGCATGCTGATGTATTAGAAGAAGAAATAGACATTACATAGAGTCGGGCGGCATGGCCGCGGTTACAAAGGAGACGCGACTACACCTAGCGGGCAACCATAATATCGCGGAAAGGAAAACAACCCACATACAGTTGAAATGAAACTATCTCCAGATATCAGCCAACCCTTTGGGCTTTGGCCCCGGAGAGCTTCCGCAATCCGACTTCGTCCTTGATACGCCGGCAAAGCTCCTGGGCCAATCAACTTATGATTCAAATGTCCAAGAAATGCTATAATTTATCATTCTATGCATAATGTAAAGACTGAAGACACAAGCAATTATCTCAGTAATTCGTAAATTAGATTATGCAATTCTCATGGATGTTGTCTCCAATTTCATTCTCCGTGTATAGGTGAGAAGTGCACCAAAAATCGTGTTATGAGAATCAACATTCGCACTGTACATAGTAAACAAAGTTGCTGGAAGTTGTCAATAAGTACCATTCCCAACATCGTGCACAAAATTATACATGGCCAAGACTAAATCAATACATAAATCTGCAATGTTAACTGGCCATGTAAACAAATTAAACACAATTAAGGTAAATCTGCTTGGATTGTGCATCATTCGGGTAAAGAAAGTAGAATACAAAATGTGATACATGGAAGCAGTGTCGTGGGCAGGATTTCGCCACGCCCGGGGACAGGCACTCGTTGGAACAGTATCTACTGTATCTACTGTGCGCTACTGCGATAAATTTGTGTGTTATTTTTCTTGTGGAATGGAAAGTAGAAGGGTCCTCAAAATTCACGCAGGCCTAGCATTGTAATGTGGTAGTCAACCATTAGCATTTACTTAAAATTCATCATTGTCATACTCATAATCTAATGCAGGCGGAGTAACAATGATATGATTAGGGGCAAAACAATTCCCCGAAACAATAAATCAATAATGAATAAATAGATACATGTTGTTCTTAAAACCAACCATTCTTGTTGGCTGGCTCTAGGATTAGAGAGAGACCCTGAGGAGATGGTCAGAGGGGGAAGGTGCACATTTACACGGACTTGTTAGGGAACATAATTAAATTATCTGATTCCATTGAGTTAAACAAGGATAGCGAGATCTGCAAAAATGTAGACAACATGTACGCTTGTTATGCACTTATTATGGCTAGTATCAACTTCAAATGTTTTTTCTGGATGACCATCGCTTTAGTTAACAGACCATTAAAACGTCCTCTGAATTTCCTAGGCACTGTAGCGGATAATCCCTTAAGAAGATGAAGACTTGCTTCCAAGTGAAGAAGCAAGGCTTGAATCTATTATAATTCACATTTGGTTGCATATTGTATGCGCACATAGCTTCATGCAATAATTCTATCATAATTATCAAACGGATAAAAAGGAAAACAATACAACCTTATTTATTTATACTACCATACTACTTTCGTTCCTTTGCAGCAGGTATGATACTATGCAACAGCGTAATTTCTGAAGAAACAAGTGACCAACTTTGTTCGAAACGATATCCCTCGAGTTCTCTTAAGATCCATAAGAGAAGTAGTCGCAGAACTGAAATGAACAACCCACAAAGCTTTGACATCCAAATGCAAAACGGGTGGGAGGGCAATCATAAAGAAACAGAAGTTAAATATAAAAGATAGCAATATCACATCAGGATATGACTCCAGGGCATTATCGCCAGTTAAAAGTGAACCATGCTTGAAACCTTTATTTTCAAAAACATTGCACCTACATGCAGCAAAAATCCATAAGTCGGTGATCAATAAAATAGTGTCCATGAGCGGGACAAACTAACAAATTTATGTGTATTGATTAACCATACATCCAAATCATGTAATAACCCGCATTGGTCCTTCTTCGGACATTTCTTCTTTCCTGAGCATAGACAGAAACAATAGAGAGATAATAGAGAGAAGGATGTCAGCTACTCAAACAAAAATGACAGACAATACACAAAATGACAGACAATAACCAACCAACACCACTTCCCTTTCCCAGCACTAACTCCTACCATCGTTGCAAACTTCGTCCTACGCCATCCCTGCAATCACTACCAGAGCATAGCCCATCTGCCGCCACATCGTTCAGCGCCCCCAATCACATATTCCACCTAAACTTACAGCTTTACCAATCAAAATTTCTCAATGCAGCTCGTTAAATTTTATCAGTGTTCAGGGGCACCTTTGTGTATCGCCGGCAATCACATATTCCACCTAGAAGCAACCATATGCTGGGAGGTCCAGAAAATTTTGCTCCAAAGAAATTTGTGCCAAATATAAAAAGTCCGGTACACGTAGCTCCCGCTTGCGCAGTGTCCGGAGAAGGGTCCGACCACTTAAATTTATGCCAAATATGAAAAAAAAATCAAAATTGAAATGGTATGATATTTTTAGAGTATTTTCCGCTAAAAATAGTTAGGTACCATACTGCACATAATGGGAAGAATATAATCTCTAGCCGTCTTTCTAAGTAAAAGAAAATTATGGTGGAGTGTATCAAACATAGAGAACAAAGCAGTTATCATATAAATATCATAGATGTTGATTTTAATTGGAACGGAAAAAAAGGCAGATCCAAATTTAATAGCATGGCAATGAAAATGAGAAGATGGACAATCTAATCTAATGCAAGAACTGATACGGAAGAAACATCAATAGCTTAAATTATATTTCTTGCAAGAAAATTTTACTTGTTCACTTTTTACTCAATTGAATACCTAACCTGGACAATACTCTTATTTCTATGCGCCAGGAAAAACGGAATAGCAAAGCTAAGTATGCCTACATACGCTCAGATTATATATAAGAAACTTGGGTGAACAATTGCAACAAAGCACTAAGCAGCGATAAATTTTAAAAAAATCCATTAACTATGCAGGCAGCAGGGCTTGCATATTGTATGCGCGAAGAAGCAAGGCTTGAATCTATTACAATTCACATTTGGTTGCATATTGTATGCGCACACAGCTTCATGCAATAATTCTATCATAATTATCAAACGGATAAAAAGGAAAACAATACAACCTTATTTATTTATACTACCATACTACTTTCGTTCCTTTGCAGCAGGTATGATACTATGCAACAGCGTAATTTCTGAAGAAACAAGTGACCAACTTTGTTCGAAACGATATCCCTCGAGTTCTCTTAAGATCCATAAGAGAAGTAGTCGCAGAACTGAAATGAACAACCCACAAAGCTTTGACATCCAAGTGCAAAAGGGGTGAGAGGGCAATCATAAAGAAACAGAAGTTAAATATAAAAGATAGCAATCTCACAGCAGGCTTGTTACAACATATAGAGATAGGAAAATGTCACCTCCAGTAATGTAGCGCAAAGGAGTGGAACGAAGCATGAATGAGCGGTTGTCTGTTCTTCTCCATGTACATGGATCAGCAGTAGAGGCCAAGTATATAAGTACTTGACTGAACTCCACTCTTCGTGTACGGAGAGCCATGTCACCTTCTCGCCGCTGCAGCATGGGAGGACGGCTGGTTCACGTGACCCTCCAGCTGGGGGATCCATGGTGGCTGACCGTCGAGCTCGAGGCAGAGAAGTTGAGGGCAGCAGTGGCGAGATCCATGCCGGCCAACCGGGCGAAGAGGAGGTCGTCGGGGAGGGACACATCGGCAAGATCCGGTCACCACGCGACCCGCGACCTGAAGAGCAACAGTGATCTCCACAAGCTGTAGGCCGACGGCGTGCTCCATCCACTGCGACGGCGTGACCATGGCGGTGGCCACAGCTCCTCATGCTCGCCTCGATCTCGGCGACACATCATGAGTGCAGTAGGCAGCAACGACCTCGACGAAATCATGGCCTCCATCCCAGAACGCATGGAGGACCTCGGCCTCGTCGCTACTCCTCCCGCGCGCCGTAGCCCCACGCGGCAGCGGACCGTGGGTAGGAGGGCAGGCGGCGTCGCCTCGGCTGACGGCAGGGAGCAGCGTTGATTTCGGGTAGGTGGCATCGCGAGGACGGCCGCGGCGGCGGGGAAGCACCCAGATCATGCTGCCAGGCCAATCCTTCTCCGACGATCCCCGATCCCCGAAGATTGCGCTGCCGCCCCGGTCGTGTTGTTTCCATATATTATGCCATTTTTTCCCGTACCTAAACAAATGCGGGCGAGCGAATGGCAGAGTTTTGGTCCCTCCTCTACAATTGCTAAACGCACTTTTGGTGAGGATTATTGTTATCTTTATCGTTATTATGGTTAGATGTAAATAAATGGATTCAATCATGTGGCTCTAATTACTTCGGATTGTTATGTGTACACTAAGCGGGGTGTAGTTAGGGAAGAAAATGTTTTCTAATTAATGTGATTGAGTGATTTAAGGTAAGGTTAATTAATTTAGATTTGATCTTTAGAGATTGTTCATGATTGATTCTACATTACTAAATAACCTGCGCCAGTATGGAAAATTCTGATTTGTCCAGATTTCTTTCGTTGTGTGAGAGGGTGACGCGAAAATAAACCGATAAAGTGGGGGGAGGGGACGAAAAAATTCTACGAAAAAAAACCAGCGAAGGTGGGACCAAAAAAACCATGGTAGGTGGGACGAAAATTGACCGACGGAGACTACCAACTGCTCCATTAGGAGTAGAGATTGATGTTAAACCTACTGTATTCCAACTTCTCTATGGTTTATACCTCTGATACTAGCCATAGATTCATCAAATAAGAAAACAACACACGAAAAATAGAACCTGTCAAAAACAGAACAGCCTGTAGAAATCAGATTTGTTCGAATACTTCTGGAACTCCAAAAATTGTGAAAAACTAGGACAACCTGGAAAATTTGTATATTAATCTACTTCAAAAAGAATTGATATTTTATCACGTTCTGGTGAATTTTAACAATTATTTTCGTGAGCGCAAAGTTTCTGTCTTTTTCAGTAAGATCAAACAACTATCACCCAAGAAGATCCTATTGGTTCTACTTGGCACAAACACTAATTAAAACATGAAAACACATCTTAACATAAGCTAGATGAATTATTTATTACTGAACAGAAACAAAAAGCAAGAAACAAAAATAAAATTGGGTTGCCTCCCAACAAGCGCTATCGTTTAACGCCCATAGCTAGGCATAAAGGCAAGAATAGATCTAGGTATTATCATCTTTGGTATGCAATCCATAAGTGGCTCTCATAATAGATTCATAAGGTAATTTAATTTTCTTCCTAGGAAAGTGTTCCATGCCTTTCCTTAACGGAAATTGGAATCTAATATTTCCTTCTTTCATATCAATAATTGCACCAATCGTTCTAAGGAAAGGTCTACCAAGAATAATAGGACATGTAGGATTGCAATCTATGTCAAGAAAAATGAAATCTACGGGCACATAATTTCTATTTGCAACAATAAGAACATCATTAATCCTTCCCATAGGTTTCTTAAAGGTGGAATCCGCAAGATGCAAGTTTAAGGAACAACCATCAAATTCACGGAAACCTAACACATCACACAAAGTTTTTGGAATCGTGGAAACACTAGCACCCTAATCACATAAAGCATAGCATTCATGATCTTTAATCTTAATTTTAATAGTAGGTTCCCACTCATCATAAAGTTTTCTAGGGATAGAAACTTCTAATTCAAGCTTTTCTTCATAGGATTGCATTAAATCATCAACGATATGTTTAGTAAAAGCTTTATTTTGACTATAGGCATGAGGAGAATTTAACACGGATTGCAACAAGGAAATACAATCTATTAAAGAAAAATTATCATAATTAAATTCCTTGAAATCCAAAATAGTGGGTTCATTGCTATGTAAAGTTTTGACCTCTTCAATCCCACTTTTACCAAATTTTGCATCAAGATCTAAAACCTCCGAATCATTGGGACGCCTTTTAACTAAAGTTGACTCATCTCCAGTCCCATCATTATCAAGATTCATATTGCAAAACAAAGATTTAATAGGACACATCAATCACTTTTAGATCTTCATCCCTATTACCTTCTAGATCTTCCGGTTTGGCGGCCATCTTATTAACTAAGGTGACCTGCTTATCCGAAATTTGGGCTATTAATTTTTCAAGATGAGCAAACTTAGATTTCAAACCATAAAATTCCTTAGACATATCATCAAGCTCTTTATTCATGTACTCCATAAAGCCTTTTTGTTCTTTAAGCTTGTTTCTAAAGAAATTATTATGCTTAAATTGCAAAGTCATAAAGCTTCTGACGTTGTTTTCAATTTCTTCCAACCTTTTAAGGTGAGGATCAACATTTTTAGGCAGGGCCATTAGGGCAAACAGGCAACAAGAAGCAAGCGAAAAGAGACGAACGAAAAAAGAGAGCGAATAAAACGGCAAAGGTGAAGTGGGGGAGAGGAAAACGAGAGGCAAATGGCAAATAATGTAATGCGAAGGATAAGAGTTGTGATGGGTACTTGGTATGTCTTGACTTGGCGTAGATCTCCCCGGCAACGGCGCCAGAAATCCTTCTTGCTACCTCTTGAGCACTGTGTTGGTTTTCCCTTGAAGAGGAAAGGGTGATGCAACAAAGTAGCGTAAGTATTTCCCTCAGTTTTTGAGAACCAAGGTATCAATCCAGTAGGAGACTACACGCAAGTCGCCTCGTACCTACACAAACAAATAAGAACCTTGCAACCAACGCGATAAAGGGGTTGTCAATCCCTTCACGGCCACTTGCAAAAGTGAGATCTGATAGAGATAATAAGGTAAATTTTTTGGTATTTTTTATGATATAGATTGAAAGTGAAGATTGCAAAGTAAAATAGATTGGAAACTTATATGATGGAAAATAGACCCGAGGGCCATAGGTTTCACTAGTGGCTTCTCTCAAGATAGCATAAACATTACGGTGGGTGAACAAATTACTGTCGAGCAATTGATAGAAAAGTGCATAGTTATGAGAATATCTAGGCATGATCATGTATATAGGCATCACGTCCGCGACAAGTAGACCGAAACGATTCTGCATCTACTACTATTACTCCACACATCGACCGCTATCCAGCATGCATCTAGAGTATTAAGTTCATAAGAACAAAGTAACTGTGACGCCCCCGATTCAATCGTACACTAATCATGCACGCAAACGTGTACGATCAAGATCAGGGACTCACGGGAAGATATCACAACGCAACTCTAAAACATAAATAAGTCATACAAGCATCATAATACAAGCCAGGGGCCTCGAGGGCTCGAATACAAGTGCTCGATCATAGACGAGTCAGCGGATGCAACAATATCTGAGTACAGACATAAGTAAACAAGTTTGCCTTAAGAAGGCTAGCACAAACTGGGATACAGATCGAAAGAGGCCCAGGCCTCCTGCCTGGGATCCTCCTAACTACTCCTGGTCGTCGTCAGTGGGCTGCACGTAGTAGTAGGCACCTCCGGTGTAGTAGGAGTCATCGTCAACGGTGGCGTCTAGCTCCTGGGCTCCAGCATCTGGTTGCGACAACCAGGAAGAAAGGAAAGGGGGGGAAAGGGGGAGAAAGCACCGTGAGTACTCATCCAAAGTACTCGCAAGCAAGGATCTACACTACATATGCATGGTATATGTGTAAAGAGGCAATCTCGGTGGACTGAACTGCAGAATGCCAGAATAAGAGGGGGATAGCTAGTCCTATCGAAGACTACGCTTCTGGTAGCCTCTATCTTGCAGCATGTAGAAGAGAGTAGATTGAAGTTCTCCAAGTATCATCGCATAGCATAATCCTACCCGACGATCCTCTCCTCGTCGACATGTGAGAGAGCGATCACCGGGTTGTATCTGGCACTTGGAAGTGTGTGTTTTATTAAGTATCCGGTTCTAGTTGTCATAAGGTCAAGGTACAACTCCAAGTCGTCCTGTTACCGAAGATCACGACTATTCGAATAGATAAACTTCCCTGCAGGGGTGCACCACATAACCGAACACGCTCGATCCCATTTGGCCGGACACACTTTTCTGGGTCATGCCCGGCCGCGGAAGATCAACACGTCGCAGCCCCACCTAGGCACAACAGAGAGGTCAGCACGCCGGTCTAAGTCCTATGCGCGCAGGGGTCTGGGCCCATCGCCCATTGCACACCTGCACGTTGCGTACGCAGCCGGAAGCAGACCTAGCCTAGCAGGCGTTCCAGTCCAATCCGGCGCGCGCCGCTCAGTCGCTGACGTCACAAAGGCTTCGGCTGATACCACAACGTCGAGTGCCCATAACTGTTCCCGCGTAGATGGTTAGTGCGTATAGGCCAGTGGCCAGACTCAGATCAAATACCAAGATCTCGTTAAGCGTGTTATTTTGAAGTAACCGCGAACGCCGACCAGGGCCAGGCCCACCTCTCGCCTAGGTGGTCTCAACCTGCCCTGTCGCTCCGCCTCAAAGATCCACTCGCGGGTACTCCTACGAGCCGACCCAACTTTAGTCACCATAGTAGTAGCAAGGACAGGCTATGCATCAGGATAGGATTAACGGAAAGCAGTAATATGCTACACTACTCTAATGCAAGCAGTAGAGAGTAGAATAGGCGATATCTGGTGATCAAGGGGGGGCTTGCCTAGAAGCTCCGCCGGGAAGGAGGGGTCGTCAACACCGTAGTCGTACTGGGTAGCAGCGGCGTCGGTCTCGGTGTCTAGCGAGAGAAGAGGGGGAAGAAACAATAAATACAATGCGAAAAAATGCATGACGATGCATGACATAACAATGAGCGTTGCTAGGTGTGCCCTAACGCGGTAGTAGGTGATACTGACGAAGGGGGGGAAACATCCGGGAAAGTATTCCCGGTGTTTCACGTTTCCGGACAGATGAACCAGAGGGGGAAAGTTGCGTGTTCGATATGTTAGGGATGTGTGGCGGACGAACGGGCTGCGTATCCAGATTCTTCTCGTCGTTCTGAGCAACTTTCATGTAGAAAGTATTTTCATCCGAGTTACGGATTATTTTATATGATTTTCTAAAGATTTAATCATTTTCTGATTTTAATTATTTATTTAAATCCAACATTATCCAGAACAGTGAATGATGACGTAGGCATGACATCAGAGTGATGTCAGCAGGTCAACTGGTCGGTTGACCAGTCAAACCAGACAGGTGGGTCCAGTGGGACCCACATGTCATTGTCTGGGGCACTAACAGGGGGTTTAGACTAACTAAATGGGTTAATTAGCGGGTGGGGCCCAGTAGTCAGTGAGAGATTAGGGTTTTAATTGACTAACTTAATTAATTAGCAATTTATCTATTTTCAAAAACGTTTTAAACGACGCGGGCCCGCATGTCAGTGGCAGTAGCTGCCACGTCAGCGCAGTTGACTTCGGTCAACGTGGCCAGTTGGGGCCCCTAGGCTCACAGGCAGTGACCCAGGGGGTGGGCCCCTGTGTGCCAGCTCAGTGGAGCCGCCGGAGTAGCTCCGGCAAGCTCGCGCGCAGCGGCCGAACGCCGGCGAGCGTCGGGATTCGCCTACGGGGCACCAAATCGGGCGCGGGCAGGCTCTCTGGAACGGCCTCTTCGCTCTGCGTCCGCTGGAGGGGAGCACGACGGCGGGGGGTGGCCGGAATGGTCGCCGGCGACGAGCGCGGTGGACGGCAGTTCGGGCGCGGACGGGGATCGCGCTACGGGGCGTTTGAACGAGGCGTGTTTGGGACCGAACAGACGAGCGCGTCGAGGCGCGTCAAACGGTGGAGGGGGCTTGGCCGGAAACAGCCGGAGACAGCGGTGGTGAGCGGCGGAGCGGACACCGGAGTTCGAGCGTCAGTGGATCCAGCGCTAGGGGGCACGGGAAGGCGTGTGCGCATGCGCGTTGGGTTCCTGGAAGCACCAGGAACACGATGTCGTGCTCAGGCGAGCACGACGGAGAGCATGGCCACGGCGGCGAGGCGATCCGCGGCGACGTGCTCACGACAACGGCGACGAGGCACCTACGGCGCGCGAGGGAGCTAATGGAGAGGGGCGGGAGATGGGGGAGCTCACCGTGCGGCACGCAAGATGGCCCTTGGGAGTTTAGTAGCAGCAGAGTCAACGGCGCTCGTCGGAGATGCGCCGGGGATTCGAGGAAGAAGACGAGGCCGGGGCAGCGTTCGTGGGCGCCCGGCGTCCTGCGGCTCGTCAGGGAGGCGTAGTCGAGGGAGGTGGAGCGAGCGGACACGTCGGAGAGGTGCGGAGGTCGCGGTGGCCGCGAGTTCTACGGCGGCGAGGCCATGGCGGCGCTCGGATGCGATGGGATGGATCTGAGGGGAGAGGGAGAGGCGCAGGGACCGAGGGGGAGTGCGGGGGCGAGTGGGAGATGGGATCGAGGAGGCGAGGGCGTGGCGATCTTATCCCCTCCTCGACGCCGGCGAGGGGATCCGGCGGGGACGCGCCCCTGTTCTGACCCGGGTCGGGGGAACAAGGAAGGGAGACGAGGCAGGGGGCCGGGCCGGCTGTTGGCAAGCTGGGCCAGGTGGGCCGGTCTGGCCTGTGTGCTGGGCTGCCTGATCCAGTGGGGGGCCCTTTTCTCTTTTTTATTTGTCTTCTCCTTTTGTATTTTCTTTTCTTTTATTTCTTTTCCTTTTCTGTTTTATTTAATTTAGGGCATTTAAGTATTTTATAAAATTGTGTCTTCTACACCATAATTACCTATGCCATATTTGGCACTGTCCGAACATTTTTGTTTCAACTTTTGAAAACTTGTGTTGTTTGACATATTTTGAATTTTGGCTTTTGAACGGGTTTTGAACGAATGAGAGATTAGCAACACTAATCAGAGATGACATGGCATCATTAGGAGAGTTTTACTGTAGCCTAATTATCCGAGCGTTACACTAACGCATTAGGCAAGATGACATGATGTAGAGGGATAAACTCAAGCAATATGATATAAACCCCATCTTTTTATCCTCGATGGCAACAATACAATGTGTGCCTTGCTGCCCCTGTTGTCACTGGGAAAGGACATCGCAAGATTGAGCCCAAAGCTAAGCACTTCTCCCATTGCAAGAAAGATCAATCTAGTAGGCCGGACCAAACTGATAATTCGAAGAGACTTGCAAAGATAACAAACATACATAAAAGAATTCAGAGGAGATTCAAATATTGTTCATAGATAATCTTGATCATAAACCCACAATTCATCGGATCTCGACAAACACACCGCAAAAAGAATTACATCAAATAGATCTCTAAGAAGATCGAGGAGAACTTTGTATTGAGATCCAAAGAGAGAGAAGAAGCCATCTAGCTAATAACTATGGACCCGAAGGTTTGTGGTAAACTACTCACACATCATCGGAGAGGCTATGGTGTTGATGTAGAAGCCCTCCGTGATCGGTTCCCCCTCCGGCGGAGCACCGGAAAAGGCCCCAAGATGGGATCTCACGGGTACAAAAGGTTGCGGCGGTGGAAATAGGGTTTCGTGGTGCTCCTGGATGTTTTTGGGGTATATGGGTATATATAGGAGGAAGAAGTAGGTCAGTGGAGCTGCGAGGGGCCCACGAGGGTGGGGGCGCGCCCAGGGTGGAGGCGCGCCTCCCTACCTCGTGGCCTCCTCGCTTCTTTCTTGACGTCCACTCCAAGTCCCCTGGATCACGTTTGTTCCAAAAATAACTCTCCCGAAGGTTTCATTCCGCTTGGATTCCGTTTGATATTCCTTTTCTGTGAAACACTGAAATAGGCAAAAAAACAGCAATTTGCACTGGGCCTTCGGTTAGTAGGTTAGTCCCAAAAATAATATAAAAGTGTATAATAAAGCCCATTAAACATCCAAAACAGATAATATAATAGCATGGAACAATCAAAAATTATAGATACGTTGGAGACGTATCATACCTCCCTGCTAAACTAATAGCAAGGCACACATCAGCTCTGGTACACAGCATTGCATACATGATAGAACCTATGGCTGAAGCATAGGGAATGACTTTCATTTTCTCTCTATCTTCTGCAGTGGTCGGGCATTGAGTCTGACTCAATTTCACACCTTGTAACACAGGCAAGAACCCTTTATTTGTTTGATCCATTTTGAACTTCTTCAAAACTTTATCAAGGTATGTGCTTTGTGAAAGTCCAATTAAGCGTCTTGATCTATCTCTATAGATCTTGATGCCCAATATATAAGCAGCTTCACCGAGGTCTTTCATTGAAAAATTCTTATTCAAGTATCCTTTTATGCTATCCAGAAATTCTGTATCATTCCCGATCAACAATATGTCATCTACATATAATATCAGAAATGCTACAGAGCTCCCACTCACTTTCTTGTAAATACAGGCTTCTCCAAAAGTCTGTATAAAACCATATGCTTTGATCACACTATCAAAGCGTATATTCCAACTCCGAGAGGCTTGCACCAGTCCATAAATGGATCGCTGGATCCTGCACACTTTGTTAGTACCTTTTGGATCGACAAAACCTTCTGGTTGCATCATATACAACTCTTCTTTAAGATATCCATTAAGGAATGCAGCTTTGACATCCATTTGCCAAATTTCATAATCATAAAATGCGGCAATTGCTAACATGATTCGGATGGACTTAAGCATCGCTACGGGTGAGAAGGTCTCATCATAGTCAACTTCTTAAACTTGTCGAAAACCTTTCGCAACAAGTCGATCTTTGTAGACAGTAACATTACCGTCAGCGTCAGTCTTCTTCTTGAAGATCCATTTATTCTCTATTGCTTGCCGATCATAGGGCAAGTCAACCAAAGTCCACACTTTGTTCTCATACATGGATCCCATCTCAGATTTCATGGCCTCAAGCCATTTCGCGGAATCTGGACACATCATCGCTTCCTCATAGTTCGTAGGTTCGTCATGATCAAGTAACATGACTTCTAGAACAAGATTACCGTACCACTCTGGTGCGGATCTTACTCTGGTTGACCTACGAGGTTCGGTAGTAACTTGATCAGAAGTTTCATGATCATCATCATTAGCTTCCTCACTAATTAGTGTAGGAATCACTGGAACTGATTTCTGTGATGAACTACTTTCCAATAAGGGAGCAGGTACATTTACCTCATCAAGTTCTACTTTCCTCCCACTCACTTCTTTCGAGAGAAACTCCTTCTCTAGAAAGGATCCATTCTTAGCAACGAATATCTTGCCTTCAGATCTGTGATAGAAGGTGTACCCAACAGTCTCCTTTGGGTATCATATGAAGACACATTTCTCCGATTTGGGTTCGAACTTATCAGGTTGAAACTTTTTCAAATAAGCATCACAGCTCCAAACTTTAAGAAACGACAACTTGGGTTTCTTGCCAAACCACGGTTCATATGGTGTCGTCTCAGCGGATTTAGATGGTGCCCTATTTAACATGAATGCAACCGTCTCTAAAGCATAACCCCAAAACGACAGCGGTAAATCAGTAAGAGACATCATAGATGTAACATCCCAAAATTCTAAATTTTGGAATGTTATATTTAATAAATAGTTTTGGGTTGTTTGTTTGATCGTGGTGTGGTTGCTTGTGTGAAATTGAGTGAAATTCGAAACATTTTGAAAGTTAAATGAGAGGGAATAAAAAGGACTTTCCCAAACTTTCATCTTGCATTTAAAATCTCCATGAATTCATATTCTTTTCATCACAAAACCCTGGAGTGAAGATGATATGACTTCTTCCATTTAAATAAATGAAAAGGGTTTTGAAAAGATTTGAATTCCATTGGAACTCTTTCAAATTCGGAAACTTTACGCAACTCAATGATTTTCATGAGAGAAGGTAAAATGACTTCTTCAAAACATATGAAATATGAGTTGGAAGTTTAAAAGAATCAAACTTAAAGTCCCTTTGAAATTATTTTCAATTTGGAGTTATCTGGGTTTTTATTCAAATTATTTTTCTCCAAAAATAAAATATATGGAAAATAGGGTAAAATGATTCCCTACATCAGAAAATTGCAGAGAAATAAATTTGAAATCATTTTGGTATTTTTCAAATGATTTTTATTGGGTTTTATTGCAACAGTAGCACTTTTTGTTTTTTTTTTGAATTTTTGTGGATCTTATTTGACGCTAGAAAAATGTTCATGTGGTAGAAAATCTTTTTCTGAAAATTTTGGATATATTATATGCCTATACAATATTTCTATTTCGTTTGTTTTTAGTATTTTTCTTGTTTGTAAAATAAATGTTTAAAAAAACTTCCCGCCGAGCCCCGCGCCCGTCCCTGTAGGTCTCCAGCGCCCGCACGCTTCGCCCGCCGCCGCGGTTGCCATGGCCGAGCCGGAAACCGTCGCCGCCTTGCCCCTCGCCCACGCCTCCCGAGGCCGAGGCCCCTTTATAAGGACTCGGACCCCCCCTCTATCTCCTCGTTCCGTCGCCGCGCCGCTGCTCGATGCCGCTGCTCGCCGCCGCAGCCGCAACCGCCCCGCGCCACCACCTCCCGCCCCGCGTCGTCGCCCCACCTCGCCTCGGACGCCCGCCGACGCCGGAGCATGCCGCTGCCGCCGATCCGCCGCCGTCGAAGCCCGCCGCCGCGGAAATCCGCCGAAAACTGCCGTCGCCGACGAAACCACCGTGAACCGGTATAAAACCGAACCCTAGATCGGTTTTGTTTCTGTTTTTCTCGGTTTTATTCAAAACCCGGTTTTTCTTTTTCAGCCTAGTTATTTAGCGGACGTTTGTCCATTAGTCTTCGTTAGCGAACAGTTTTCGTTCGTTAGGTTTCTATAGCGAACGTTTGTTCGGTAGCTTTTTCTTTTTCTTTTTATTTTCGGCCAGGGACCTATCTGTGACTACAACTTTTTGCTCGCTTACCCAAATCCAACGAAACCAACGCCCACTTCTTCGTTATGATCCCTTCTATCCAGTAAAACAACTTAAACATATTTTTGAAAGTTTAAAATTTGTTTTCAAACAGATTTGAATTCAAACTTCTTTTGTTCATAACTGAAGTTTTATAACTCCGATTTAGTTGATTCTTTTTGCAAATCGAATCTCTTGACCTAAACTTTCTGATAAGACCAAAATCACCCAATTTTGGTACTGTTAGAAATTGTTTTCTATTGCAAGAGTTAATTGCTTGTTTTCGAAGTTTTCCGATATCTTTTATTCGATTCTTTTGCATGATTGCTTATGTATGGTTACTATTGCTTGCTCACGATAGATTGACCGGAGTGTGACGAGTAGAACTATCAGGAGTTATGAGTGTGAATCATCTTCATCAACAGTACAAGGCAAGTTCACACTTTGATTATATCCCTTTATTACCCAGTTTTTATGCATTAGTTTCAACCCTCAAACATTGCATGAGTAGGATTTGATAACATGTGGGTATTGGGAAGTAGTTGATGAGGTAGGAACCTATTGTCTGGCATTCAACCCTGGGTACTTCTATGTTATGCTTACTGCTATGCTATGCTCGTAGACCTGGTTTAGTTTTGAGAGAATTCATGAAAGATGTGAGAGTTATTATTAACTAAGGGAAACTTAAGGTGGCTACTTTAATACACATCTGGGTGGATTGGTTGGTGCACCCTGGAGCACCCAGTGGTTTGCCCGGTCACCTGGAGAACCCAATGCTTTCCCAAGGGGATCCCGGAGTACCCGTGTGATCACCCTATGGAATGCCACCCAGGCTCAAAGGGATCATAAGATTATTCATGCTAGAAACTTCCGTGTGCAGCCACAAGCCATTATGGGCTCTGGCATAGTTGAGTATGTTGTGTGACCTCTTTTAGTGGTAGGCTAGCAGATGTAGGGGGAAGTAGGTGGTACTGTCTACCCAGAGTAAAGAGTTAATGCTTCTGAAAGACTGTGTCTCGGTCATCCGTTTCTCAAACACCCTGTAGTGCGAGAAATCCAACGGAGGAGATCGAGTCTTGTGGGGAAAAGTGCGCAAACCTCTGTAGAGTGTACAAACTAATCATGATTAGCCGTGTCCCCGGTTATGGACATCTTGAGTATCTGGTTCTTGAATTATCATGTTGATCTCATCACCTTACTTAATGAATTTGTTGGGTTATAATTATTAATTTGGGATTGAGTTGGAGGAACCTTCTCAATATTTTCAACAAACTTTGTAGTGAATAAAATTTATTCCTTTGTTGTAGGAAAAAATTAGCTTTATGCAAAATTAAACTTAGAGCCTCCACCTGCCAAATATGCAATAGTGATAGCCATTATTCAGCATTGTTCTACAGTGTGAAGTTGCCAGTACATTCAATGTACTGACCTATATGGCTGCAACGTCTCATGTTGCAGGAACCTTACGACGAGTAAGTGATACGTTAGGGTTATGGTTTCTACACTCAACTTTGCCGTTGGTGTTGATGGGAATCCACAACCTTGTTGTTACTTCCGCTATTTGGATTGAGGTAATAGTATTTATGTTACTTTATACATGTGATTTACCTCTGTTATAAATCCTCGAGTATTGTGTGTGTCAGCATACCGATCCAGGGATGACACTTAAACACAGAGACTTGACCGTCTGAGGTCGGGTCGCTACAATAGATCGCACCATATCTAATAAAGTGTGTTACGACGTTCGGACACACCATTACGCTGTGGTGTTCCGGGTGGCGTGAGTTGCGAAACTATTCCGCATTGTTTCAAATGAAGACCAAACTCGTAACTCAAATATTCACCTCCACGCTCAGATCATAGAAACTATATTTTCTTGTTACGATGATTTTCCACTTCACTCTGATATTCTTTGAACTTTTCAAATGTTTCAGACTTATGTTTCATCAAGTAGATATACCCATATCTGATTAAATCATCTGTGAAGGTCAGAAAATAACGATACCCGCCGCGAGCATCAACACTCATCGGACCGCGTACATCAGTATGTATTATTTCCAACAAGTCTGTTGCTCGCTGATACGTCCATTTTGCATCATGCTTTTATATCGATATTTATTGCATTATGGGTTGTTATTACATGTTATGTCACAATACTTATGCCTATCTATTATATAATTAAGACAAGAGGCAAACAAGCCATCACGTTCGTCCACATATGTTAAATTATCTAAACCATTAATTTTAGATATAAACGGTCAAGATTTAAAGATGTGAACGTTACATACAAAATATAGTCTACATGTCTAGATGTTTTTTGGACATGAAAAATCTGTCACGTATTACATATTAGATGGAAAAGGTGCAATCACAATCACATACTATAAGAGAAGGAGACGTGGATTCTCAAAAAAAAGTAAGGAGACGTGTAGGAGAGGAAAGCTAATTTGAGATGTGATTTATTGGATGTACCGTGTATGTGTAGGAGATTGACATCATGTACATCCAAAAAATCCCTGTGGGCCAAAAGCCCAAGTGGAGTCCGGAACGGACGCTAAAAAAGTGGAGTCTGGAAGAAGTCCTTTGTGTATATCTTTTTCTTTTGAAGTACACTACATGTTAGTTTGAGTGCCAGTGTACGTACGTCAAGCAGTATTAGCCCAGCTTGATTATTTAGTGCTTCTTTTCTAACACTGGTCGGACCAGGCTTCAACAGATACATGCATGATAAGCACGTCCGTATGAAGCACCTCGTGCATAAAGCATATGTCCTTATCATATTAATCAGACCGAGCTCAATGCACGTGGAATTTACTATGTACGGCATATATACTTGCATATTGCCAAAATTAGAACCTCTTTCAACTTGCATGGTTAATACAAAAAAAACATAGAATTATAATTTGACATCAACTCAAATTCTGCATGGTTGACATTGTAAAATATAATTACACCACAGAGAAAACAAATTTTAATTCCATGTGTTTTTTAGTCAGACGCAAAATTATGTCTGAAACATAAAGTGAATTGTTAGGAAATATTCTGATCCTCTAAAAATTTAATAAAAATACAATGAATCAAAGGGTTCATATGAAAGCGAAGCACACTGCACAACAAAAGAAAAAAAACGATAGTGCAATATAGAAGGTTAAAATTAAAAAAACCGCATGATGCAAGCAAACCAAATGATTGTAGGATAGAGAAGATAAAAATGAAGACAAAAAGAAACTTCAGTAGAAAGAAAATACTTTTTGCGGGAAAGTAGAAAGAAAATACTACGTATGCATAAAATGCTTCTCCCCATAATTGATCATCTGCACTCGAAATACTATTGGTAATGAATGAATTATGGGCTTAACATTACCAAATTGCAATTTTATATCAAGTCAAATTCTACATGGTTGAATTGTAAGATCTCATTTTAGTGCACCACAGAAAAAAGAAAAAATCATTTTGAGAGATTTGGAATCAGATGGAAAGTTATCTTTGAAACGTAAAGTGATTTGTTAGGAAAAATTCTGTCATCCAAAAATTTAATAGAAACACAAAATCAGATGTCCGTACGAAAGAAAAGCATGCTGTCCGGCACAAGGAATTTTTTTTATGGTACAACATCAAAGATTAAAGCTAAAAAAATCTGACATCATACAAGCAAACCTAATAGATTAAATTGTCAAGGTTTTCCATATAGATTAAATTATCTTGACGGTCAATATTAGAAATTAACTGTTGAGATATAAAAGATAGTGTTACATATAAATACTATCACGTACAAACAGTTTAACATGTCACATATCACGTACCAAATGTTCAACCAGACTTTGGTTCGGCTTGCTTATTATATGCCTTTCTACCCAATCAGACTTAAGCTTACATTGAGATATTGCCCAATCAGATGTAAGCTAACATTGTGATATTGATATTGTAAAGAACGGCAGCCCAAATAAAAAAAGTACAGCAGCCAAACGATGAACAGTCCTGTTCGGACAAAAACACGGGGAAGAGTCGGACCACCGAGCAAAAAAATGTAGTTTCCATAAATAAAAAAGATGTAGTGTCTGGGTTGAATTCACATAATCACATGCTGAAAGGAAAGTACGCAGGCAAATAATGAATAGTCCTGTTTGGAGAAAAACACAGGAAGGAGTCAGAGCACCCAGCAAAAAAATGTAGTTTCACAAATTAAAAAGATGTAGTGTCGGGGAACAATTCACATGCTGATTTCAGCGCAAAATCAATCCGAGCTCTTCCTTCTGCATTCCAAAATATAAAAAATATCCAGACTCCTGCTTTAGTGCATCACATGCTGGGATAACAAACTCTTTACACTGCTGTTGTAGGGAAAAAACGATGGAGAGAAAACGCAGAACGTGCTGCCAGCCGTCCAATCAGCCGTCAAACAAAAATCAAGATGAGCGTGAGATTATATGGCTCGGCCGTGGCGCGGTAGCACAGACCAAACAAGAAATTCTCTACGCTGATTCAACATAGACGTCTCCATATACATACCAAAGAGAGTGTGGCAATGATATTTGAAAACACTTTTGTCTAAAACTAAACTATATGCATACAATATGATGTTAATTCCTCCTCCAAAAGAAATGATGTTAGTTGTAACAAATTATGTCTACAATATGATGTTTTATAAAGATCATAGATGGACAATATTAGGTGCTAATATTTAAATTTTCATTACAATCTACTGATTGCAATGATCACATGGTCTACTTAGAGCAAGGCATTAACCAACAACATAATATACTTGATGGAAATACCCCCATTCAAATCCTGTAAGGTTTCCCTAAGATGTACATTACGGTGGTATATGCTTTTATATTTTACAAGGTTTACATGAAGAGGGAGAATGCCGGCAGCTGGGATTCTGTGCTGGAAAAGGAGCAAATATTAGAGACCTATTCTGCACAGCTCCAAAAGTCCTGAAACTTCACGGCAGTCATTTTTGGAATTAATAAAAATACTAAGCGAAGAAAATACCAGAGGGGGCCCACACCATGGCCACGAGAGTGGGAGGCGCGCCCTACCCCCCTGGGCGCGCCCCTGCCTCGTGGGCCCCCTGGTGGCCCTCCGGTGCCCATCTTCTGCTATATGAAGTCTTTCGTCCGAGAAAAAATCATAAGCAAGCTTTCGGGAAGAAACTCCGCCGCCACGAGGCGGAACCTTGGCGGAACCAATCTAGGGCTCCGGCAGAGCTGTTCTGCCGGGGAAACTTCCCTCTGGGAGGGGGAAATCATCGTCATCGTCATCACCAACAATCCTCTCATCGGGAGGGGGTCAATCTCCATCAACATCTTCACCAGCACCATCTCCTCTCAAACCCTAGTTCATCTCTTGTATCCAATCTTTGTATCAAAACCTCAGATTGGTACCTAGACGTTGCAAGTAGTGTTGATTACTCCTTGTAGTTGATGCTAGTTGGTTTACTTGGTGGAAGATCATATGTTCAGATCCATTATGCATATTAATACGCCTCTGATTATGAACATGAATATGCTTTGTGAGTAGTTACGTTCGTTCCTGAGGACATGGGAGAAGTCTTGCTATTAGTAGTCATGTGAATTTGGTATTCGTTCGATATTTTGATGAGATGTATGTTGTCTTTCCTCTAGTGGTGTTATGTGAACGTCGACTACATGACACTTCACCATTATTTGGGCCTAGAGGAAGGCATTGGGAAGTAATAAGTAGATGATGGGTTGCTAGAGTGACAGAAGCCTAAACCCTAGTTTATGCGTTGCTTCGTAAGGGGCTAATTTGGATCCATATGTTTCATGCTATGGTTAGGTTTACCTTAATACTTCTTTTGTAGTTGCGGATGCTTGCAATAGGAGTTAATCATAAGTGGGATGCTTGTCCAAGTAAGGACAACACCCAAGCACCGGTCCACCCACATATCAAATTATCAAAGTACCGAACGTGAATCATATGATCGTGATGAAAACTAGCTTGACGATAATTCCCATGTGTCCTCGGGAGCGCTTTTCTCTATATAAGAGTTTGTCCAGGCTTGTCCTTGTTGGAAATATGCCCTAGAGGCAATAATAAATGGTTATTATTATCTTTCTTTGTTCATGATAATTGTCTATTATTCATGCTATAATTGTATTGTCCGGAAATCGTAATACATGTGTGAATACATAGACCACAACGTGTCCCTAGTAAGTCTCTAGGTTACTAGCTCGTTGATCAACTGATAGTCATGGTTTCCTGACTATGGACATTGGATGTCATTGATAACGGGATCACATCATTAGGAGGATGATGTGATGGCCAAGACCCAATCCTAAGCATAGCATAAAAGATCGTGTAGTTTCGTTTGCTAGAGCTTTTCCAATGTCAAGTATCTTTTCCTTAGACCATGAGATCGTGCAACTCCCGGATACCGTAGGAGTGCTTTGGGTGTGCCAAACGTCACAACGTAACTGGGTGACTATAAAGGTGCACTACGGGTATCTCCGAAAGTGTCTGTTGGGTTGGCACGGATCGAGACTGGGATTTGTCACTTCGTGTAACGGAGGGGTATCTCTGGGCCCACTCGGTAATGCATCATCATAATGAGCTCAATGTGACTAAGGCGTTAGTCACGGGATCATGCATTGCGGTACGAGTAAAGAGACTTGCCGGTAACGAGATTGAACAAGGTATTGGGATACCGACGATCGAATCTCGGGCAAGTAACATACCGATTGACAAAGGGAATTGCATACGGATTGATTGAATCCTCGACACCGTGGTTCATCCGATGAGATCATCGTGGAACATGTGGGAGCCAACATGGGTATCCAGATCCCGCTGTTGGTTATTGACCGGAGAGGCGTCTCGGTCATGTCTGCATGTCTCCCGAACCCGTAGGGTCTACACACTTAAGGTCCGGTGACGCTAGGGTTGTAGAGATATATGTATGCGGAAACCCAAAAGTTGTTCGGAGTCTCGGATGAGATCCCAGACGTCACGAGAGGTTCCGGAATGGTCCGGAGGTGAAGAATAATATATAGGAAGTCAAGTTTCGGCCACCGGGAAAGTTTCGGGGGTTACCAGTATTGTACCGGGACCACCGGAAGGGTCCCGGGGGTCCACCGGGTGGGGCCACCTGTCCCGGAGGGCCCCGTGGGCTGAAAGTGGAACGGAACCAGCCCTTAGTGGGCTGGGGCGCCCCCCTTGGGCCTCCCCCCATGCGCCTAGGGTTGGGAACCCTAGGGGGGAGCTTCCCCCTTGCCTTGGGGGGCAAGGCAACCCCTTCCCCCCTTGGCCGCCGCCCCCCCTTGGAGATCCCATCTCCCAGGGCTGGTGCACCCCCCCAGGGGCCTATATAAAGGGGGGGAGGGAGGGTAGCGAGCTACAGCCTTGGGCGCCTCCCTCCTCCCCTGCAACACCTCTCTCTCTCTCTCTCGCAGAAGCTTGGCGAAGCCCTGCCGGAGACCCGCTACATCCACCACCACGCCGTCGTGCTGCTGGATCTCCATCAACCTCTCCTTCCCCCTTGCTGGATCAAGAAGGAGGAGACGTCGCTGCACCATACGTGTGTTGAACGCGGAGGTGCCGTCCGTTCGGCACTCGGTCATCGGTGATTTGGATCACGGCGAGTACGACTCTGTCATCCACGTTCATTGGAACGCTTCCGCTCGCGATCTACAAGGGTATGTAGATGTACTCCTTTCCCCTCGTTGCTAGTAGACTCCATAGATGCATCTTGGTGAGCGTAGGAAAATTTTAAATTATGCTGCGATTCCCAACAGTGGCATCATGAGCCAGGTCTATGCGTAGTTACTATGCACGAGTAGAACACAAAGCAGTTGTGGGCGTTGAGTTTGCCAATTCTTCTTGCCGCTACTAGTCGTTTCTTGTTTCGGCGGCATTGTAGGATGAAGCGGCCCGGACCGACCTTACACGTACGCTTACGTGAGACAGGTTCCACCGACTGACATGCACTAGATGCATAAGGTGGCTAGCGGGTGTCTGTCTCTCCTACTTTAGTCGGAACGGATTCGATGAAAAGGGTCCTTATGAAGGGTAAATAGAAATTGGCAAATCACGTTGTGGTCATACGTAGGTAAGAAAACGTTCTTGCTAGAAACCTACAAACCACGTAAAAAAACTTGCAACAACAATTAGAGGACGTCTAACTTGTTTTTGCAGCAAGTGCTATGTGATGTGATATGGCCATAAGATGTGATGAATGATATATGTGATGTATGAGATTGATCATATTCTTGTAATAGGAATCACGACTTGCATGTCGATGAGTATGACAACCGGCAGGAGCCATAGGAGTTGTCTTTATTATTTTGCATGACCTGCGTGTCATTGAATAACGCCATGTAAATTACTTTACTTTGTTGCTAAACGCGTTAGACATAGAAGTAGAAGTAATCGTTGGTGTGACGACTTCATGAAGACACAATGATGGAGATCATGATGATGGAGATCATGGTGTCATGCCGGTGACAAAGATGATCATGGTGCCCCGAAGATGGAGATCAAAGGAGCATGATGATATTGGCCATATCATGTCACTATTTGATTGCATGTGATGTTTATCATGTTTTTGCATCTTATTTGCTTAGAACGACGGTAGTAAGTAAGATGATCCCTTATAATAATTTCAAGAAAGTGTTCACCCTAACTGTGCACCGTTGCGAAGGTTCGTTGTTTCGAAGCACCATGTGATGAGCGGGTGTGATAGATTCTAACGTTCGAATACAACGGGTGTTGACGAGCCTAGCATGTACAGACATGGCCTCGGAACACACGCAATACACTTAGGTTGACTTGACGAGCCTAGCATGTACAGACATGGCCTCGGAACACGGAGGACCGAAAGGTCGAGCATGAGTCGTATAGAAGATACGATCAACATGGAGATGTTCACCGATCTTGACTAGTCCGTCTCACGTGATGATCGGACACGGCCTAGTTAAACTCGGATCATGTTTCACTTAGATGACTAGAGGGATGTCTATCTGAGTGGGAGTTCATAATCAGATGAACTTCATTATCATGAACATAGTCAAAAAGGTATTTGCAAATTATGTCATAGCTTGCGCTTTAGTTCTACTGGTTAAGATATGTTCCTAGAGAAAATTTAGTTGAAAGTTGGTAGTAGCAATTATGCGAACTGGGTCCGTAAACTGAGGATTGTCCTCATTGCTGCACAGAAGGCTTATGTCCTTAATGCACCGCTCGGTGTGCTGAACCTCAGCGTCGTCTGTAGATGTTACGAAACATCTGACATACACGTTTTGATGACTACGTGATAGTTCAGTGCGGTTTAGAATTGTGGCACCCAAGACGTTTATGAAACGTCGCAGAACATGTGAGATGTTCCGAAGACTGAAATTGGGATTTCAGACTAGTGCCCACGTCAAGAGGTATGAGACCTCTGACAAGTTTCTTAAGCCTGCAAACTAACGGATAAAAGCTCAATCGTTGAGCATGTGCTCAGATTGTCTGAGTGCCACAATCTCTTGAATCGAGTGGGAGTTAATCTCCCAGATGAGATAGTGATAGTTCTCCATAGTCACTGCCACCAAGCTAGTAGAGCTTCGTGATGAACTATAACATATCAAGGATAGTTATGATGATCCTTGAGCTATTCGCGATGTTTGACACCGCGAAAGTAGAAATCAAGAAGGAGCATCAATTGTTGATGGTTAGTGAAACCACTAGTTTAAGAAGGGCAAGGGCAAAAGGGATACTCCATGAAACAGCAAGTCGTTTGCTGCTCTAGTGAAGAATCCCAAGGTTGAACCCAAACCCGAGACTAAGTGCTTCTGTAATGAGAGGAACGGTCACTGAAGCAGTACTACCCTAGATATTTGGTAGATGAGAAGGCAGGCAAGGTCAACAGAAGTATATTGGATATACATTATATGAATGTGTACTTTACTAGTACTCCTAGCAGCACCAGGGTATTAGATACCGGTTCGGTTGCTAAGTGTTAGTAACTCGAAATAAAAGCTGCGGAATAAACGGAGACTAGCTAAAGGGGAGATGACGATATGTGTTGGAAGTGTTTCCAAAGTTGATGTGATCAAGCATCGCATGCTCCCTCTGCCATCGAGGTTTGGTGTTTGCGTTGAGCATGATTGGATTATATTTATCGCAATACGGTTATTCATTTAAGGAGAATAATGGTTACTCTGTTTATTTGAATAATACCTTCAATGGTCTTGCACCTAAAATGAATCTCGATCGCAGTGATACACATGTTCGTGCCAAAAGATATAAGATAGTAATGATAGTACCACATACTTGTGGCACTGCCACTTGAATCATATTGGTATAAAACGCATGAAGAAGCTCCATAGATGGATCTTTGGACTCACTCGTTTTTGAAAAGATTGAGACATGCGAACCATGTCTATTGGTATATATGCATGAAGAAACTCCATGCAGATGGATCGTTTGGACTCACTTGATTATGAATCACTTGAGACATGCAAATCATACCACATGGGCAAGATGACTGAAAGTCCTCGTTTTCAGTAAGATGGAACAAGAGAGCAACTTATTGGAAGTAATACATTTTGATGTACGCAGTCCAATGAGTGCTGAGGCATGCAGTGGATATCGTTATGTTCTTACTTCACAGATGATTTGAGTAGATGCTGAGTGTATTTACTTGATGAAACACTAGTCTGAATTATTGAAAGGTTCAAGTAATTTCAGAGTGAAGTTGAAGATCGTCGTGACAAGAGGATAAAATGTCTGTGATATGATCATAGAGATGAGTATCTGAGATACGAGTTTGGCACACAATTGAGACATTGTGGAAAGTGTTTCACAATTAATACCGCCTGGAACACCATAGTGTGATGGTGTGTCCGAACATCATAACTGCACCCTATTGGATATGGTGCATACCATGATGTTTCTTATCAAATTACCACTATCGTTTATGGGTTAGGCATTAGAGACAACCGCATTCACTTTAAAAGGGGCACCACGCAAATCCGTTGAGACGACACCGTTTATAGAAACCTAAGTTGTCGTTTCTTAAAAGTTTGGGGCTGCGATGCTTATGTGAAAAAGTTTCAGGCTGATAAGCTCGAACCCAAAGCGGATAAATGCATCTTCATAGAATAACCAAAAACAGTTGGGTATACCTCCTATTTCAGATCTGGAAGCAAAAGTAATTGCTTCTAGAAACGAGTCCTTTCTCGAGGAAAAGTTTCTCTCGAAAGAATTGAGTGGGAGGATGGTGGAGACTTGATAAGGTTATTGAACCGTCGCTTCAACTAGTGTGTAGCAGGGCACAGGAAGTTGTTCCTGTGGCACCTACACCAATTGAAGTGGAAGCTTATGATAGTGATCATGAAACTTCGGATCAAGTGACTACCAAACCTCGTAGGACGACGAGGATGCGCACTACTTCAGAGTAATGCGTGATCCTGTCTTGGAAGTCATGTTGCTAGACAACAATGAACCTACGAGCTATGGAGAAATGATGGTGGGCCCATATTCCGACGAATGGCTCGAGGCCATGAAATCCGAGATAGAATCCATGTATCAGAACAAAGCATGGACTTTGGTGGACTTGCCCGATGATCGGCAAGCCATTGAGATAAATGGATCTTTAAGAAGAAGACGGACATGGACGGTAATGTTACCATCTATGAAGCTCAACTTGTGGCAAAGAGTATTTTCACAAGTTCAAGGAGTTGACTACGATGAGTTTTTCTCATCCGTAGCGATGCTTAGGTCCGTCGGAATCATGTTAGCATTAGCTACATTTATGAAATCTGGCAGATGGATGTCAAAACAAGTTTCCTTACCAGTTTTCGTAAGGAAAGGTTGTATGTGATACAATCAGAAAGGTTTTGTCGATCCTAAGGATGCTAAAAGGTATGCTAGCTCCAGCGATCCTTCCATGGATTAGAGCAAGCATCTCGGAGTCAGAATATACGCTTTGATGGAGTGATCAAAGTTTTTGGGTTTATACAAAGTTTGTTAGAAACTTGTATTTACAATAAAGTGAGTGGGAGCGCTACAACATTTCTGATAAGTATATGTGAATGACTTTTCATGATAATTGTCTATTATTCATGCTATAATTTTATTGTCCGGAAATCGTAATACATGTGTGAATACATAGACCACAAAATGTCCCTAGTAAGCCTCTAGTTGACTAGCTCGTTGATCAACTGATAGTCATGGTTTCCTGACTATGGACATTGGATGTCATTGATAACGGGATCACATCATTAGGAGAATGATGTGATGGACAACACCCAATCCTAAGCATAGCATAAAAGATCGTGTAGTTTCGTTTGCTAGAGCTTTTCCAATGTCAAGTATCTTTTCCTTAGACCATGAGATCGTGCAACTCCCGGATACCGTAGGAGTGCTTTGGGTGTGCCAAACATCACAACGTAACTGGGTGACTATAAAGGTGCACTACGGGTATCTCCGAAAGTGTCTGTTGGGTTGGCACGGATCGAGACTGGGATTTGTCACTTCGTGTAACGGAGGGGTATCTCTGGGCCCACTCGGTAATGCATCATCATAATGAGCTCAATGTGACTAAGGCGTTAGTCACGGGATCATGCATTGCGGTACGAGTAAAGAGACTTGCCGGTAACGAGATTGAACAAGGTATTGGGATACCGACGATCGAATCTCGGGCAAGTAACATACCGATTGACAAAGGGAATTGCATACGGATTGATTGAATCCTCGACACCGTGGTTCATCCGATGAGATCATCGTGGAACATGTGGGAGCCAACATGGGTATCCAGATCCCGCTGTTGGTTATTGACCGGAGAGGCGTCTCGGTCATGTCTGCATGTCTCCCGAACCCGTAGGGTCTACACACTTAAGGTCCGGTGACGCTAGGGTTGTAGAGATATATGTATGCGGAAACCCGAAAGTTGTTCGGAGTCCCGGATGAGATCCCGGACGTCACGAGAGGTTCCGGAATGGTCCGGAGGTGAAGAATAATATACAGGAAGTCAAGTTTCGGCCACTGGGAAAGTTTCGGGGGTTACCGGGACCACCGGAAGGGTCCCGGGGGTCCACCGGGTGGGGCCACCTGTCCCGGAGGGCCCCGTGGGCTGAAAGTGGAACGGAACCAGCCCTTAGTGGGCTGGGGCGCCCCCCTTGGGCCTCCCCCCATGCGCCTAGGGTTGGGAACCCTAGGGGGAGCTTCCCCCTTGCCTTGGGGGGCAAGGCAACCCCTTCCCCCCTTGGCCGCCGCCCCCCCTTGGAGATCCCATCTCCCAGGGCTGGCGTACCCCCCCAGTGGCCTATATAAAGGGGGGAGGGAGGGTAGCGAGCTACAGCCTTGGGCGCCTCCCTCCTCCCCTGCAACACCTCTCTCTCTCTCTCGCAGAAGCTTGGCGAAGCCCTGCCGGAGACCCGCTACATCCACCACCACGCCGTCGTGCTGCTGGATCTCCATCAACCTCTCCTTCCCCTTGCTGGATCAAGAAGGAGGAGACGTCGCTGCACCGTACGTGTGTTGAACGCGGAGGTGCCGTCCGTTCGGCACTCGGTCATCGGTGATTTGGATCACGGCGAGTACGACTCCGTCATCCACGTTCATTGGAACGCTTCCGCTCGCGATCTACAAGGGTATGTAGATGTACTCCTTTCCCCTCGTTGCTAGTAGACTCCATAGATGCATCTTGGTGAGCGTAGGAAAATTTTAAATTATGCTGCGATTCCCAACAGTCCTTTGCTACAAAAAGGATTGGGCCATCTTGCTGCACTTTATTTACATTTGTTACTTGCTACCCGTTACAAATTACCTTATCACAAAACTATCTGTTACCTATAATTTCAGTGCTTGCAGAGAATGCCTTACTGGAAACCGCTTGTCATTTCCTTCTGCTCCTCGTTGGGTTCGACACTCTTACTTATCGAAAGGACTACGATAGATCCCCTATACTTGTGGGTCATCACTCGCTCCAATTTTCCGGAGAACGAAGTCTTGGTCATCTTGCCCATGAGGCATGGTTCGCAAGCATCAAGTGATTCATAATCACGTGATTCCAAAAACCCTTCAGCATGGAGTTTCTTCATGCGCTTTACACCAATATGACCTAAATGGCAGTGCCACAAATAAGTTGCACTATTATTATTAAACTTATATCTTTTGGCTTCAATACTATGAATATGTGTATCACTACTATCGAGATTCGATAAAAATAGACCACTCATGAAGGGTGCATGACCATAAAAGATATTACTCATATAAATAGAACAACCATTATTCTCTGATTTAAATGAATAACCGTCTCGCATCAAACAAGATCCAGATATAATGTTCATGCTTAACGCTGACACCAAATAACAATTATTCAGGTCTAAAACTAATCCTCAAGGTAGATGTCGAGGTAGCGTGCCGACGGCGATCACATCGACTTTGGAACCATTTCCCACGCGCATCGTCACCTCGTCCTTAGCCAATCTTCGCTTAATCCGTGGCCCCTGTTTCGAGTTATAAATATGAGCAACAGAACCAGTATCAAATAACCAGGCGCTACTACGAGCATTACTAAGGTACACATCAATAACATGTATATCAAATATACCTTTCACTTTGCCATCCTTCTTATCCGCCAAATACTTGGGGCAGTTCCGCTTCCAGTGACCAGTCCCTTTGCAGTAGAAGCGCTCAGGCTTAGGTCCAGACTTGGGCTTCTTCGCTTGAGCAGCAACTTGCTTGTCGTTCTTCTTGAAGTTCCCCTTCTTCCCTTTGCCCTTCTTCTTGAAACTAGTGGTCTTGTTAACCATCAACACCTGATGCTCCTTCTTGATTTCTACCTCCGCAGCCTTTAGCATCGCGAAGAGCTCGGGAATTGTCTTATCCATCCCTTGCATATTATAGTTCATCACGAAGCTTTTGTAGCTTGGTGGCAGTGATTGAAGAACTCTGTCAATGACACTATCAACCGGAAGATTAACTCCCAGTTGAGTCAAGTGATTGTGGTACCCAGACATTCTGAGTATATGTTCACTGACAGAACTATTCTCCTCCATTTTGCAGTTGTAGAACTTATTGGAGACTTCATATCTCTCAATCTGGGCATTTGCTTGAAATATTAACTTCAACTCCTGGAACATCTCATATGCTCCATGAGGTTCAAAACATCGTTGAAGTCCCGGTTCTAAGCCGTAAAGCATGGCACACTGAACTATCGAGTAGTCATCAGCTTTGCTCTGCCAGGCGTTCACAACGTCTGGTGTTGCTCCTGTAGCGGGTCTTGCACCTAGCGGTGCTTCCACGACGTAATTCTTCTGTGCAGCGATGAGGATAATCCTCAAGTTACGGACCCAGTCCGTGTAGTTGCTACCATCATCTTTCAACTTAGCTTTCTCTAGGAGCGCATTAAAATTCAACGGAGCAGTAGCACGGGCCATTTATCTACAACAACATAGACATGCAAAATACTATCAGGTACTAAGTTAATGATAAATTAAAGTTCAATTAATCATATTACTTAAGAACTCCCACTTAGATAGACATCCCTCTAATCATCTAAGTGATCACGTGATCCATATCAACTAAACCATGTCCAATCATCACGTGAGATGGAGTAGTTTTCAATGGTGAACATCACTATGTTGATCATATCTACTATATGACTCATGCTTGAGCTTTCGGTCTCAGTGTTCCGAGGCCATATCTGCATATGCTAGGCTCGTCAAGTTTAACCCGAGTATTCGACATGTGCAAAACTGGCTTGCACCCGTTGTATGTGAACGTAGAGCTTATCACACCCAATCATCACGTGGTGTCTCGGCACGATGAACTGTCGCAACGGTGCATACTCAGGGAGAACACTTGTACCTCGAAATTTAGTGAGAGATCATCTTATAATGCTACCGCCGTACTAAGCAAAATAAGATGCATAAAAAGATAAACATCACATGCAATCAAATAAGTGATATGATATGGCCATCATCATCTTGTGCCTTTGATCTCCATCTCCAAAGCACCGTCATGATCACCATCGTCACCGGTTTGACACCTTGATCTCCATCGAAGCATCGTTGTCGTCTCGCCAACTATTGCTTCTACGACTATCGCTACCGCTTAGTGATAAAGTAAAGCAATTACATGGCGATTGCATTTCATACAATAAAGCGACAACCATATGGCTCCTGCCAGTTGCCGATAACTGTTACAAAACATGATCATCTCATGCAACAATTTATATATCATCACGTCTTGACCATATCACATCACAGCAAGCCCTGCAAAAACAAGTTAGACGTCCTCTACTTTGTTGTTGCAAATTTTACATGGCTGCTACAGGCTTCTAGCAAGAACCATTCTTACCTACGCATCAAAACCACAACAATTTTTCGTCAAGTGTGATGTTTTAACCTTCAACAAGGACCGGGCGTAGTCACACTCGATTCAACTAAAGTCGGAGAAACAGACACCCACTAGCCACCTGTGTGCGAAGCATGGCGGTAGAACCAGTCTCATGAACGCGGTCATATAATGTCGGTCTGGGCCGCTTCATCCAACAATACCGCCGAATCAAAGTATGGCATGCTAGTAAGCAGTATGACTATTATCGCCCACAACTCTTTGTGTTCTACTCATGCATATAACATCTACGCATAGACCTGGCTCGGATGCCACTATTGGGGAACATAGTATTTCAAAAATTGTCTACGATCACGCAAGATCTATCTAGGAGAAGCATAGCAACAAGCGGGGAGAGTGTGTCCACGTACCCTCATAGACCAAAAGCGGAAGCGTTTAGTAACGCGGTTGATGTAGTCGAAAGTCTTCGCGATCCAACCGATCAAGTACCGAACGCACGACACCTCCGCGATCTACACACATTCAGCTCGGTGACGTCCCTCGAACTCTAGATCCAGCTGAGGCCGAGGGAGAGTTCCATAAGCACGACGGCATGATGACGTGATGATGAAGTTACCGGCGCAGGGCTTCCCCTAAGCACTACGACGATATGACCGAGGTGTGAAACTGTGGAGGGGGGTGTCGGTGTCAAAACCGGCGGATCTCGGGTAGGGGGTCCCGAACTGTGCGTCTAGGGTCGATGGTTACAGGGGACAGGGGACACGATGTTTACCCAGGTTCGGGCCCTCTCTATGGAGGTAATACCCTACTTCCTGCTTGATTGATCTTGATGAATATGAGTATTACAAGAGTTGATCTACCACGAGATCGTAATGGCTAAACCCTAGAAGTCTAGCCTGTATGACTATGGTAATGAGTATATCCTTTCCGGACTACACCCTCCGGTTTATATAGACATCAGGGGGATCTAGGGTTACATAGAGTCGGTTACATAAGAAGGAATCTTCATAGTTAGTTGCCAAGCTTGCCTTCCACGCCAAGGAGAGTCCAATCCGAACACGGGTACGGTCTTCGGCCTTCGTGTCTTCACAGCCCATCAGTCCGGCCCATGGATAACAGGCCGGACGCCCGAGGACCCCTTAGTCCAGGACTCCCTCAGTAGCCCCTGAACCTGGCTTCAATGACGAGTCCGGCGTGCAGATTGTCTTCGGCATTGCAAGGCGGGTTCCATTCTATCCGAACTCCAAGATAGTCTTCGGATGCGATGATAGTATCCGGACATGTCACACCATATACAACCGCAGAGAGAATATAATTTTACACGAGCCCAATCTGCTGACAACTTTTTGTAGCACGACATTACGTCTGACCGGTCATAATTCCAAACCGTTCTTGTGTTCGCCGCTCCACGTTCCGAGACGCGGTTGCCATTGGCACATCTTGTCAAAGCAGAGATCGTGCCCCCTTATTGTGGGATTCTCATCAATGCGGGTATGGGTAACCCAACCGTGCCGTTTATATAGCCCTTGGGAATAGGCGAGTTCTAAGGCGAGGGGGGAGGCATTCAATATTCACTGCCTTTATAAAGGGATAAGGATTCCCTCTTCCTCTCCCATGCCTTCTCTCTATCTCCGCCCTTCCAATCTCGAGCTCCAGCGCCCAAGTTCTCATCTCCTTTCCACTCGAGCTAGCGCTCAACCATGTCCGGATCCGGAGGTCAGGGCAAGTGGATGGTCTCCTCCGTCAAGGAGGAGGACATTACTGAGCTTCGGGCGGCCGGATACTTGGCAAAGGAAATCGCCCACCGTTTGCCGGCCGAGGGACAAGTCATCCCCATGCCGAAGCCTAATGAGAGGGTGGTATTCATCCCTCATTTCTTCCACGGACTAGGGTTCCCGCTCCACCCTTTCGTCCGCGGGCTGATGTATTATTACGGGATAGATTTCCACGATCTGTCCCCCGAACTCCTTCCTCAACATCTTGGCGTTTATCGTCGTGTGTGAGGCCTTCCTCCGCATCCAACCCCACTTCGGGCTGTGGATCAAAGTCTTCAACGTGAAGCCGAAGGTGGTGGATGGCCAGCACGCGGAGTGCGGAGGAGCCATGGTGAGCAAGCTGTCCAACGTCTCCTGGCCGAAAGGCACTTTCGTGGAGACAGTAAAGGAGTGGCAGAAACAATGGTTCTACATCACAGAACCCCGCGGCACCACCTGGGCCGCAGCTGCCGAATTCCGCTCCGGTGCTCCCATGCGACTCACCTCCTGGGTCGAGAAGAGTCCGGACTGGTGTTCGCCCGATGAGCTGATAGCACTGCAGACGCGCGTTCAGAGTATGATAGCCAAGAACGTCAAGCTTGTCGATGTAATCCAGGTGATGCTAGTTCATCGGATCCTCCCATGCCAGCGCAGAAGTCGCCCTCTGTGGGAGTTTAATCCGAAGAAGCACCAAACCCTGGTGAGGCTCTTCGAAACTACTCACGAAGGTGCTTGGAAGTTGCTCTTTAAGGGCAACGAGAAACCGCCGGCCACAGATTCAGACCATGGGCACGACATTAAACACCTCGCCAGCGAGTATGTTATTTTTAACCTATCCCCTACTTGTTTGTTTCGAGGATGATGTCTGAGCTTTTATCATTGCTTTTTCAGGACTGGATGGAGAGGGCGAAGCGGATCCAGTGTCCGGCTCCGCTGCCTAAAGAACCAGTCATCCCGCATCTAGCGAAGATGCTAGTGCCGGCGCCATATAAGGCACCGGAGAAGAAGGCCAAGAAGAAGGCCAAGGGGGCCAAAGTGGCCCCCGTCGCAAGGGTGCTTCGGACGTGACGTCCGAAGATGAAGAAGCCCATTCCTCCGTCCCTGAGGACGACGACGAGGAAGAGGAGGAGGAGGAGGAGGAGAAGAATCCTCCCCCTGGGGAGGGAAAGAAGAAAAGGGGGCTTCCACGAATCTGGAGGCGGGAACGCCCAAGAAGGGGAAGGTCTCCCTTGCGGTCGACACCGCGTGGGACGTTGACAGCAGTCCGGAGCGACGCCCCCGCACAAAACCTCGGGTCGCATCGTAAGTACTATGACTCACGTATACCCGGCCACTCCTTTTTATCGTTTTGACATGGTTAATTGTGCTATTGCAGTCCGGCCCGCGACAGCATCCAGCGATCCTCATCTGGAGGTTCATTGGATCCGGCGGAAATGGCCAGCATGTCACTGCTGACCGCTTATTCCCCCGAGGCCAAGGATGACACCGAAGTGTAGTCCCGGAGGACCGCTCCGAGCCGGGGAGGGGCCCAGGACGCTGTCCAGGAGGCGCCGCAAGGCGAGACCTCCGCTGCCGGACACATGGGGGAGCAGATCCCCATGGAAACTGGCGAGGAGGGACGTATTCAGTCCGCTCCTCAGCCGAATATGATTCCGGGGACCGATACGGCCCCGGAATCCGGTGCGCACCTTCCTTCGAAGGAGGGGGTGCGCTAATTCCACCGATGACCCCTGTCCAACCAGGGGCACCGGATAACCTGATGGAGGCGCTATGAGGCGCCTCCATTGTGGACGAGCACCATGTCCTTATGGGTACGGTGATCGAGAAGGTTCAGTCCATCAAGAGCGGACTAAACGAGGCCTGCAACAATCTGTTGACAGGTTTTGAGGTAAGTCACGTAGAAAGTGAACACCCCGTGCTGACAGTAGCCCCTGAGACACTGTCCGGTGTTCGGAAAGAAAGGCCGGACAGAGGATCAACTCTTTGTAGGAGACTAACTTGATATGTATGAATAAGCAGGCGTCGCTGTTGGCTGCGACCTCGCATGCTGCCAAAGTCTCTGAACTGAAGCACAGGTTGGAGCGGACCGAGAACGAGCTCGGCGAGGTGAAGATTCAGCTCCAGGAGAAGCAAGGTGAGTGACGACTTGTTGTGTATTCGGAGAGAATAGGCGATGGATATTGACCGGAGTGTCATAATATGTGTAGGGGCGGCGACCGAGGTCGAGGCCCTGAAGAATGCCCTGGCTGAAGCCGAGGGGAAGGCTGTCCAACAGCAAGCCGCCCGTAAGAAGCTCAAGGCCCGGGTCGACGAGGTCCAGCAGGAGCTCCAGGACACGGTGAAGAAGTGTGAGGCCTTGGAGTGCGAGGCGTCGGTTCGAGAGACCGAACTTACCAAGGCTCGTCAGAGCGCAGAGGCTGCACGGAATGAAGCCCGGGACGCTCTCCAGGAGATCCAGGAGGCCAAGAAGATCGCAGCAGGTAAGGCTTTTAACATGCAAAGCAAGTATGCGGAGAGGAAGTACCTTTTACTAACCCAGATTCAGAGTTGCCCAGGGGCTTTTGCGGATCTGCCACGCAGCGTGTCCGATGCTGCGGAGTTCCTCCGAGCCAAGGAAGGGAATTCCACGGAGAAGCTGTTCTGGTCACAGTATGCTGTGCCAGAACATCCGGTGCCCTTTGCCGATCAACTGAAACAGTTGGTCGAGCTGCACAGGGTGGCCGAACTGGCCATGAAGGATTTAATAATCCGACTGTGGCCAGCCGAAGCTATCCCTAGCAGTTATTTTGGCCTCGTGAAGCGGGTGGTGGAGGCTTGTCCGCGGCTAGACATCGTCAAGCGATCAGTCTGCATCGAAGGTGCCCGCATGGCCTTCGCTCATTGCAAGATGTGGTGGGCGAAGATGGACGCCGTCGAGGTGGCCAGGGGGCCGCCGGAGGGCAAGGAGCACCGCACACCCGAGCGATATTTTGCGGATGTCCTGGAGGGATCTCGACTTGCAGTAGCGCAGTGCGGGCAGGACATTATTTTCAAATGAATACATTCGTATTTTGTCTTTGCCTTGTATGATGAAAACAAATCCGGTTTGTAATATAATGCTTGTTATGTTTTGATTGTTTCCTCCTGTGCGGCCGTGTTGTATGGAACCTGGGATTGGCTAGTTGTCGGCTTCTGCCCTCACGTAGGTAGTACGGAGGTGTTCGGGATGGAATATAAACAATCTTGATCCAATTATATGGTCCTTGAAGGAGTTGTTTAGCGCAACGAACCAGGCAATCAGACTATACGGCTTTAACGCCCTCACTTAGCCATAGGAGTTTTATAATAAAACATGGGCGCAGCCCCTGGTATACGAACCAGAGTGCTGTCAGCGTCTGATCGGGAAGTACCGATCCTTCGCGGAATGCGGAAAAATCTCCAATGATTTGAGACCTCCGAACAGCTGACCGGCTCTCGCCGCATCATGACATTCAGTTTTTGGCTTTCTCTACTGAGGTGCTCATCCGGTTTAGGTCAGGGCACAATCGAAGTAGTTCACCCTTTACTACCCTAGCCGATGTAGCGGAACGTAGGGTAGCAAGCACAGGAGCCGGGCAACCCAACTATTGACCAAAGACATGATTCGGAGCCAATGCATATAATGCTAAATTCGGGGTGCCGAACTTATCTATAAGAAGTGTTCGGACTTTGTTGCCGTATTATTGGGCGATAGGGAGCCCCTGGCGAATATGAAACGTACCAAAGTGCACGGGTGCGACAATATAAGTAATTAAAGGAAAACAGAAAGAGAGCAGAGGTAGTATCTGGGGCCCCTTGACTTGGGCCGTAAACTGTTTCCATTATAGTTGGGTTAATGCGTCAAAGAGCATTTATACAAATGATGCGATAAGCAACCGGCTATTTAACATGCCAGAACCAAAGGAGAGCTGCATTTGGGTACTGAAAAACAGGTAGATTAGTCGTTGGATTGTCTTCTAGGGCTTCCCCTGTATGCCTGTGCTCTGAGCCAATCTGGTGTACTTGTCCTATGACAGGACCAGTAATCAGGCCATCGAAGGAGGCATGTATAAAAGAGACCTGAAAGAAAAGAAGAAAAGGAGGAAGAAAAGAAAAAAGGAAATAGTAAAGATACAAGTGAGTCCGGGATCGGTATAGCCGAACTGTGGACTACAAGCTAGTTGTGCCTCCGTCGATGCCCATGGGATTTTGAGTGCATAATTATGTACACGTGGTGCGGATGCCGCTACCTCATCGGGACTGGGACGGAGGCCGAATTGCTAATCGAGCTCTTGATGAGCCGAACCGTCCTGTTGCAGTGTGGCCCGGGCCCTCTTAGTAACGTCCAGGGGCTCGGCAGCCGGATTATAGTTCTGCTTGAGAAGGCCGCTCTGTACCTCTGCTGCTAGGGCGGCTGTGTGCTCCTCTGTTTGGAGGGAGCGTTCAGTGTTTCCATTGACTGTTATGACGCCACGTGGACCGGGCATCTTGAGCTTGAGATAAGCATAGTGTGGCACCGCGTTGAATCTAGCAAACGCGGTTCGACCGAGCAGTGCGTGGTAGCCGCTGCGGAAGGGGACGATATCGAAGATTAACTCTTCGCTTCGGAAGTTGTCCGGAGAACCGAAGACCACTTCCAGCGTGATTGAGCCCGTACAACGGGCCTCTACGCCTGGTATGACTCCTTTAAAGGTAGTCTTTGTGGGTTTGATTCATGAGGGATTGATGCCCATTTTGCGCACTGTATCCTGATAGAGCAGGTTGAGGCTGCTACCATCGTCCATTAGGACTCGTGTCAGGTGAAATCCGTCAATTATTGGGTCGAGGACCAGTGCGGCCGAACCACCTTGACAGATGCTAGTTGGGTGATCTCGACGATCAAAGGTGATCGGGAATGACGACCATGGATTAAATTATGGGGCGACTGGCTCTACCGCATAGACGTCCCTTAGTTGCACTTGCGCTCTCTTTTGGGGATGTGTGTAGCATATATCATGTTTACCGTTTTGACTTGAGGGGAGGATTTCTTCTGCCCCCCAGTGTTCGGCTGCCGGGGCTCTTCGTCCTCGTTCTCGCTTTGTGATCCCTTTTCCTTGTTCTCGGCATTTAACTTGCCAGCCTGTTTAAAAACCCAACAATCTCTGTTGGTATGATTGGCTTGTTTGTCTGGGGTGCCATGTATCTGGCACGGACGGTCAAGTATGCGGTCCAAGCTGGATGGTCCCTCACTGTTCCTTTTGTAGGGCTTCTTCCGCTGGCGGACTTGGAGCCGCTGAATCCGGCATTAACTGTAGTGTCATCAGTGTTATCGCCATTGCTTCGGCGTTTGTGTCTATTACGCCGGAGCTTGTCGGTGCTGTTCTTGGCCTCGGAGGGGCCTGCCTCGTTGGCTGTGTTTTTGCTACGAGCCAGCCAGCTGTCCTCACCCGCGCAAAAGTAGGTCATAAGTGTCGTGAGGGCTGCCATGGATTTCGGCTTTTCTTGGCCGAGGTGGCGGGCGAGCCATTCGTCGCGGATGCTGTGTTTGAAGGCCGCTAGGGCTTCGGCATCCGTACAGTCAACGATCTGGTTCTTTTTGGTTAGGAACCTAGTCCAGAATTTTCTGGCTAATTCTCCAGGTTGTTGAACTATATGACTTAAGTCATCGGCGTCTAGTGGTCGGACATAAGTACCTTGGAAGTTGTCAAGAAAAGCTTCTTCCAAGTCCTCCCAACTGCCGATGGAATTTTCAGGCAGGCTATTTAACCAGTGTCTAGCTGGCCCTTTTAGTTTTAGTGGTAGGTATTTGATGGCGTGGAGATCATCTCCTCGAGCCACATGGATGTGGAGAATAAAATCTTCGATCCATACTGCGGGATCAGTTGTTCCGTCGTATGATTCAATATTGACGGGCTTGAACCCGTCGGGGAATTCATGATCCAGTACTTTATCTGCGAAGCAAAGAGGGTGTGCGGCGCCTCTATATCGGGCCGCTTCGCGACGCACCTCCGATGAAGGCCGCCTGCGGTTATCGGCCCGGGCGTGACTAGGTTTGTCACGTCCGAATAGGTAGCCGTCATCCCGAGTCGGAAAGCGTCCTCGCGATCCGTAGATTGATCTGGTGTGTCCTGCTCTACCATCCAGGTCCTGCCGAAGGTCGTATGTATGGTCCCGAGCTGTTTTTTCTCTGTTTTTACGAGGCGGTGGGGCGGGCTTTTGTTCGGCCTGAGTTGCCGTTTTATCCTGACCGCGGGATGGTCGGTCCGCCGCACTATCCCAACCACGTGGTGGTTGTTCCGCATTGCACGAGGGAGGTATGGGCTCCGGTGCCTCCTCATCGAAGTGAGGTAGCAGTCTGCGCTTCGGGTAACTCTTGGCTGGGCGCTTGAGGCCGTATTCTTCGGTGCCAGGACATCAGTCCATCTATCAATGAGTAGGTCTTGATCGGCTTGAAGCTGCTGCTGCTTTTTCTTCAGGCTTCTTGCAGTAGCTATTAGCTGGCGCTTGAAGCGCTCCTGCTCGAGGCGTGCCTCAGGCACAATGAAATCCTCGCTCCCGAGGCTCTCCTTATCCTCGGAGAGTGGACGATAACTATCGTCATCCAGGTCATTGGGCATGGCCTGTTTATCAGGGTTAACTTGCCCGTTGTCTTTGTTCCTCCTGTTCGGATGTTGCTCCAACAGGGTCTTCATTGTTTTTGGCGTTGTCTGGAGTACTATTTTCTCCGGTGCCAGTGTTGCCATCTTTTGAGCGACGTGGCTTAGAATGGCGTTTAGGGTGCCGACGCTTGGACTGTGTCTCAGAAGGTTTATTCGCAATTGGATCTTCTTTGTCATCGTCGCTAGCTTTTTTAGGTGTGTCAACCATGTACACATCGTACGAAGAGGTGGTCATCCAATGTAACGCCCGGATAATCAAGCTACAGTAATCCCACGCTACTGGTGCCACGTCACCACAATTACTGTTGCTAATCTACCATTAGGTCAAACCGTTTCAAAATTCAAATTTAAATTAATGTCGACAATAAAAGTTTTTCAAAATTTAAAACAAAAATGTTCGGGAGATGCCAAATAAGGCATAGTTAATTATGGTGAAGTAAACACATTTTTAGAAAATGCCTAAATATTTTAAAATGATGTAAAACAGAAAAGAAAATAAATAAAAAGAAAAGAAAATACAAAAGAGAAACAAACAGAAAAAAGGGAAAAGGAGCCCCCCCACTGGACCCTGGCCCAACTGGGCCAACCCCCAGGCCCAGCCGCCCCGGCCCACCTCGCTCGGTCACTCCCTCCCCTTCCCTGTTCCCCCGACCGGGGTCGGGACAGGGGCACGTCCCCGCCGCACCCCCTCGCCGGCGACGGGGGAGGATAAGGCCGCCACGCCCCGCCTCCTCGATCACGCCTCCCACTCGCCCCACTCTCGCCCTCGGTTCCTGCGCCTCTCCCTCCTCCCTCGGATCCACCTCGCCCTCTCCTTCCCCTTCGCATCCGAACGCCACCGCCGCCATGCCTCCGGCCTAGCCACGGCCACCGTGCCCACCTCGCCGCCCCACGGTGTCTCCAAGGGCCGCCGTCGCCCGCTGCTTCGACTGGTGCAGCCCGTTGGAGACCGGAGCCACCACAACGCCCCCCCGACGTCGCCGTCTTCCTCCTCTGCTCTGACAAGCTCCGCCGCCGCTCTTCACCAACTCCGGCCGCACCCCTGCAGCTACTAAACCCCCAAGGGCCACCGTGTGCGCCGCTCGGTGAGCCCCTGCTTCCTCCTCTCTCTCTCTCTCGTGCGCCCTAGCTAGTTGTCGCCGAAGCGCCCGAACGCAGCGCCGCGGAGCTCGTCGCCGACGAGTCTTCGGTGACCAAATGGACACGGGCGTGTTGCCATTGAACTCGCCGCGTCAAGTAGGGCCCGACTAGCCCCCCCCTGTTTGCCCGTTAACGCGTGGCACCGCCGTTCCCTCTCGCGGCCGAACGCCGGCGTCCGCCGCGCCACTCGTCGTCGTCGCTACACAGCCTCTCCGGCCACGGTGTCGCTACCGTTCGACGCGGCTTCGTCTCTGCGTTCGAACGCGCCCAGCCCAGCGATGAACCATGCCCCGCAGCCTCGCCATCAAACTCACCCGAGCCCCGGCGTCCGCCCCGCTCGTCGCCGGCGACGCTGCGGCCCTCCTCCGACCAAGCCACCACCTCCATTCAATGCGCCACGGCGCGGGCCTTCGAATGAGCCTAGCCCCGCTCCTCCCCGAGCCCCGTAGCGCGATTCCGGCCAACTCCGGCGAGGGGCCGCCTCTGTTTTGGTCACCGGAGTCGCTCCGGCGCCGGCCGCCGACGTGGCTGGCCTGGGGCCACCCCAGAGCCACTGCCAGTGGGCCCCATGGGTCCCGTTGACCCAGTCAGATGCTGACTGGGCAGCACCCAGTCACTGCATGTGGGCCCCGCATGAGCCCGGTTGACCAGTCAACTGGTCTGTTGACCGCTGATGCAGGGCTGACGCCAGGATGACGTCACAATTCATTTTCTGACGAATTTAGTAATTAAAACAAATTTCAGAATATTGCTGAACCTTTGAAAAATCGTAGAAAATAAACCATAGCTCGGATGAAAAAACTTTGTACATGAAAGTTGCTCAGAACGACGAGACGAATCCGAATACGCAGTCCGTTTGTCAGCCACACGTTCCTAGCATAGCGAACATGGAACTTTCCCCCTCCGGTCCGTCTGTCCGAAAACGCGAAACATCGAGAATACTTTCCCGGATGTTTCCCCCCTTCGTCGGTATCATCTACTGCCGCGTTAGGACACACCTAGCACTGCTCATTGTCATGTCACGCATCGTCATGCTTATATTTGCATTGTATTTACTGTTTCTTCCCCCCTCTTCTCTCCGATAGACTACGAGACCGACGCTGCTGCTGCCCAGTTCGACTACGGAGTTGATGACCCCTCCTACTTGCCAGAGCAACCAGGCAAGCCCCCCCTTTGGTCACTAGATATCGCCTATTCTTCTCTATACTGCTTGCATTAGAGTAGTGTAGCATGTTACTGCTTTCCGTTATCCTATCCTGATGCATAGCCTGTCCTTGTTTCTACTGTTGTTACCTTTACCTGCAATCCTACATGCTTAGTATAGGATGCTAGTTTTCCATCAGTGGCCCTACATTCTTGTCCGTCTGCTGTGCTATACTATCGGGCCGTGATCACCTGGGCGGTGATCACGGGTATATACTTATATACCATATACATGACACATGTGATGACTAAAGTCGGGTCGGCTCGTAGGAGTACCCACAATTGGATCTTTGTGGCGGAGCGACAGTGCAGGTTGAGACCGCCTAGGTGAGAGGTGGGCCTGGCCCTGGACGGCGTCCGCGGTTACTTCGACATAACACGCTTAACGAGTTCTTGGTATTTGATCTGAGTCTGGCCATTTGGTCTATACGCACTAACCATCTATGCGGGAGTAGTTATGGGTATCCCGGCGTCGTGGTATCAGCCGAAGCCTTCGTGACGTCAGCGACTGAGTGGCGCGCGCCTGATTGGACTGGAACGCCACTAGGCTAGGTCTGCTTCTGGCCGCGTACGCAACATGCAGGTGTGCATAGGGCGATGGGCCCAGACCCCTGCGCGCATAGGGTTAGACCGGCGTGCTGACCTCTCTGTTGTGCCTAGGTGGGGCTGCGACGTGTTGATCTTCCGAGGCCGGGCATGACCCAGAAAAGTGTGTCCGGCCAAATGGGATCGAGCGTGTTGGGTTATGTGGTGCACCCCTGCAGGGAAGTTTATCTATTCGAATAGCCGTGTCCCTCGAAAAGGACGACCCGGAGTTGTACCTTGACCTTATGACAACTAGAACCGGATACTGAATAAAATACACCCTTCCAAGTGCCAGATACAACCCGGTGATCGCTCTCTAACAGGGCGACGAGGAGGGGATCGCCGGGTAGGATTATGCTATGTGATGCTACTTGGAGGACTTCAATCTACTCTCTTCTACATGCTGCAAGATGGAGGCTGCCAGAAGCGTAGTCTTCGACAGGATTAGCTATCCCCCTCTTATTCTGGCATTCTGCAGTTCAGCCCACTGATATGCCCCTTTACACATATACCCATGCATATGTAGTGTAGCTCCTTGCTTGCGAGTACTTTGGATGAGTACTCACGGTTGCTTCTCTCCCTCTTTTCCCCCTTTCCTTTCTATCTGGTTGTCGCAACCAGATGCTGGAGTCCAGGAGCCAGACGCCACCGTCGACGACAACACCTACGACACTGGAGGTGCCTACTACTACGTGCAGCCCGCTGACGACGACCAGGAGTAGTTAGGAGGATCCCAGGCAGGAGGCCTGCGCCTCGTTCGATCTGTATCCCAGTTTGTGCTAGCCTTCTTAAGGCAAACTTGTTTAACTTATGTCTGTACTCAGATATTGTTGCTTCCGCTGACTCGTCTGTGATCGAGCACTTGTATTCGAGCCCTCGAGGCCCCTGGCTTGTATTATGATGCTTGTATGACTTATTTATGTTTTAGAGTTGTGTTGTGATATCTTCTCGTGAGTCCCTGATCTTGATCGTACACATTTGCATGCATGATTAGTGTACGGTCAAATCGGGGGCGTCACAAGTTGGTATCAGAGCCGACTGCCTGTAGGAATCCCCCTTTCCACACTCCTTGGCCGAAGTCGAGTCTAGACATTACAAAAACTTTTACTAACATGGTTGTGTGTCTTACGGGCCCACGTCGCCATTGGGTGGTACTAGGATCTTTTACTCCTCGACCTTTACTCTGGGACTCTGAACTCTCTTCTACTCGGGTTAAACGAATTTGCTAACTCTAACACTAGGATCCCGTGACCGCATTCACCCCAAAGTTGGATAAGCCATAGTTGTTTCTTAGAATAGTATTTTGAACAATGCACACACTGTCATTTGACTCCTTTGAAACGTCTTTGCTTTCAGATGGAACCCACGAGGCAGGTCGTGCGCCACACGACGGCCATTGGTGCCTCGGGATCACCGGCTGTGCTAGCTGAGATGATGACCTATCTAGGTTATCGCTGGCACCCTGAGTACACCGTCTACGAGGAGTACCAGGACTTTAACCAGGAGCAGTACCGTTCCATCGTCCACCTCTACTCGCAGGAGTATGACTCCACTACTGTGCTGCACACCGCTCATGGTGTTGGTGTGACCATCGATATGGCTGTCCACGATGCTGCCTATGCTGCTCTGACACGTCTTCGTGGAGAGTATCGGGAGTTGGACACCTCCCCTTTCAGGCACATTGCTATCGCATCTGATGTTTGTGCGGAGGGATACTATACTGCTGCCTACTCCACTGTCACCTGAGAGCCCTTCTACCATCAGAACCTGGTTCTACATGCTGATGGGCTGGATCGAGCTAACCGAGCTCTTCGCCACGAGATGTACACCACCCGTCAGCACCTTTACCGTGCTCTAACGCTGTTGCACCCCTTTGTCCGATCTGGACAGCTACCGCGTACTGCGATCTACCCAGCCAGGACCGTGATGCCCCATGGTGTTGGTTGGCCAGAGGTGGGAGGCTACTCTCCCGCACTTGGTCCTCTTCTGCCACCTGAGCGTCGGGCTCTACACCTGAGTATCCGCGGCCCCCAGTTTGCTGACGTGGAGGACTATCCGTTGCCTCACTACCAGCTGTCGGGCTACGATTACCTCCACAGTTCCTCCTGGGACTGATGTAGTCTTGCTTATTAGTATCAGATGCATTCGCCGCGAGCGTGTGTGCCGCCTATGTTGTTTTAGTCTATGTACTGAACTCTGTGTACTGAGCTCTATGCATGACCCCTTTTGTAAGTTATGCCGACTACTATGTAGTAGCTATCGTGCTCCTTTCATTATGCATGTTTTATCATGAATGATTCTTGTCTTTGCAAATTTCTCAATGCTGAACTACCCCTGTTATATATTAGCAGGATGGTTAGACCAGGTGGTCGTGGTCGTGGTGGCAATGCCCCACCACCACCTGAGTACATGGCTGGTATGATCCAACAGTTTGAACTGAACCGCCAATTCATGGAAAATATGATGGCTCAGTTTCCTCGCCCCAATATGGACCAGCAACCAACCCCAGTAACTCTGCAGGATTTCATGCGCCTGAACCCAACTGTGTACCGCAGCTCAACTCAGCCTCTGGATGCTGATGACTGGCTCCGTGACATCACCTATGAGATGGAGTCTGCCAATGTATCCCCTGCCAGCTATGTCAACTTTGCTTCCTTCTTTCTGAAGAGACCCGCAGCTCAATGGTGGGACAGCCACCGGCGTACTCTGCCAGCTGGAACAATCATCACCTGGCCAGACTTCCAAGCTGTTTTCCGTGCCCGCTTCATTCCTCAGGGAGTCATGGACCGGAAGAAGCGTGAGTTCCGCAACCTCACCCAAGGCAACAAAACTGTTGAAGCTTATCAGTGGGAGTTTCTGGACTTGTCTCGCTATGCTGAAGAGGACATTGCAACTGATGCACGCAGACAGGAGAAGTTCCGTGATGGCCTTCAAGCTGACATCAAGCTCGTACTTCTAGTGCATGACTTTGCTGATTTCGCCACCTTGGTGAACAAGGCCATCAATGTCGAAACTGGCCTGCAGGAATACCAGAGCTCTCACAGGCGCAACCGTGACACGGGCTCATCTTCGGGCCCGCCCTCACAGAAGCGTGAGATATGGATCCCGAACAGCATGTACCGTCCAAATGCATCTGCCCCAAGGCAGACCTATGCTGCACCTCGTCTGCCTCCACCACCATCTAGGCAGTCCAGACTTCCAGCTCCACCGTCCCAAGCTCCTGTTCCCACTCCCAATAATGGCTTGTGCTTCAGGTGTGGTCAACCAGGACACCGTGCTAGGGAATGCAACCAGAACCAGAATCAACTAGCCCTTCCAGCAACTGGCCGTGGTAACAACCAGCCCCGCAGCAACAATGCCAAGTCTTATGGTCGTGTTCATGCCAACCACGTTGATCTGAACGAAGCTCAAGACCAGCCTGCTACTGTGATGGGTACACTCCTCGTAAATTCAGTACCAGCATCCGTTTTATTTGATACAGGTGCATCGCATTCATTCATGTCAGAAGATTTTGCATACAAGCACGACGTTAAATGTGAGGAGATGAACACCTCGGTATTGGTCAAAACCCCCGTGGGACAGTGTCAAACCTCCCTGGTTGGCATCGATGTCCCCGTGGAAATCAAAGGGCTGGAATTCTATGCCTCCCCCATTATCCTGAAGTCGTCTAACATCGACCTCATTTTGGGGATGGATTGGTTGAAAGCGCATAGTGCTTCTATAGTTTGCGCCACTAAGACCGTCCATCTACTTCACCCTTCAGATGAAATAGTTGCTTACCAAGCTCATCTGGTGCAAAATGCCGAGGTCAGGCTCTATGCATTGAATGCATTGAACGCTGCACCACTCGAGGGCATTGAAAACATTCCCGTCGTGCGTGAATTCCTCGACGTCTTCCCTGAAGAACTTCCAGGGATTCCCCCTGCTAGAGCTGTCGAATTCATCATCGACTTGAAACCAGGCACCACTCCTATAGCCAAGCGACCCTACAAGATGCCGCCGCATGAACTCCTTGAGCTTAAGGAGGAAATCGACAATTCTCTTCGCAAAGGATTCATTCGCCCAAGTTGCTCTCCTTGGGGAACACCTTCTCTCTTTGTCAAGAAGAAGGATGGGACAAACCGATTAGTTCAAGACTACCGTCCTATAAACCAAGCCACCATTCAGAATAAGTATCCTCTTCCTCGGATCAATGATTTGTATGATCAACTGGCTGGTTCATCAGTGTTCTCTAAGCTCGACTTGAGGCTGGGTTACCACCAAATCCGTGTTCGCGAAGAGGATATCCCAAAGACCGCCTTCGTGACTCGATATGGTTCATATGAGTACACCGTCATGCCTTTCGGTTTAACCAATGCTCCAGCCACCTTCTCTCGTCTGATGAACTATATATTCATGTATTACCTCGACAAGTTCGTTGTGGTTTATCTGGATGATATCCTGGTATTTTCCAAGAACGAAGAAGAACATGCTGAACATCTTCGACTTGTGTTGGAAAAGCTATGAGAGCATCAACTATATGCCAAGTTCTCCAAATGTGAATTCTGGCTACCCGAAGTAACCTATCTTGGGAATGTCATCTCTAAGGATGGTATTGCCGTCAACCCCGAACGAGTCCAGGCTATCCTTGATTGGACTCCTCCCAAGAACGTTAAGCAAGTCAGAAGTTTTCTCGGTCTCGCCAGCTATTGCCGTCGATTCGTCGAGAACTTCTCCAAGATCGCTAGGCCTTTGACTAACCTGTTGCATAAGGGCGTCAAGTTCCAATGGATAGAAAAATGTCAAGAAAGTTTCCAGGCACTCAAAGACAAGTTGACTTCTGCCCCAGTTCTAGCTCCACCTGATACTAAGAAGGACTTCGTCATTTACTGCGACGCTTCCCGTCAAGGATTAGGCTGTGTCCTAATGCAAGACCGCAAAGTGATTGCTTATCCCTCTAGGCAATTGCGCCCTCACGAAGAGAACTACCCAGTTCACGACCTCGAACTTGCTGCTGTCATTCATGCGCTGAAGCAGTGGCGACATTACCTTCTCGGTAATCGTTGCGAGATCTTCACTAACCACCAAAGTCTGAAGTATCTGTTTACTCAGCCAAACCCGAACCTCCGTCAGCAGAGATGGATGGAGCTTGTTGCAGACTTTGACTTGGGTATTTCCTATACGCCAGGCAAGGCTAATGTAATGGCTGATGCCTTGAGCCGCAAGTCTTACTGCAACCACCTCCAGGTTCACAAAGTTCAGCCCTCGCTTGTTGAAGAATTCAGGAAGCTGAACCTCCATATTGTTCCTTCGGGTGCACTCGCTCCCCCTCCTAAGGAGTTTGGCAAGGTGAACCTCCACGTTGTTACCCAGGGTTCCCTCAATACCCTAGTTGCTAAACCAGATCTCGTGGACAGCATCAAAAGGCTACAGAAGTATGACTCTGAAGCCCACAAGATTAAGCGCTACCTCGTAGAAGGAAAGCCCTCATTCTTCACTATTGCTGAAGATGGCACTTTATACTTCAAGGGCCGCCTAGTGGTGCCATGTGCAGAGAAAAACCTGGATATGACACAGGAAGTTATGAAAGAAGCTCATGATACGCCTCTGTGTATCCACCCTGGTAGTACAAAGATGTACCAAGACATCCGTCAGAGATTCTGGTGGTCTAATATGAAGCAAGACATTGCTCATTATGTTGCTGAGTGTGACGTTTGCCGTCGTATCAAAGCAGAACATCAAAGGTCTGCTGGAACTCTGCAACCTATCTCTATTCCTGAATGGAAATGGGACCATGTTGAGATGGACTTCGTCACTGGATTTCCCAAATCACAGAAAGGTAATGATGCTATTCTTGTCGTCATTGACCGGCTTTCCAAAGTTGCACATTTCCTGGCGGTCAAAGAAACGATCACTGCTAGTCAACTGGCAACTCTCTATATGTCCAGGATTGTTTCACTCCACGGTATTCCATTGGTTATCAACTCAGACCGTGGCAGCTTGTTCACTTCAAGATTCTGGGCAAGTTTCCAAGAAGCTATGGGAACTCATCTGTCATTCAGTACTGTGTTTCATCCTCAGTCGCAAGGGCAAGTTGAACATGTCAACCAAGTTCTCGAAGACATGCTTCGAGCTTGTGTTATTTCCTTCGGCAAGAAATGGGAGGAATCTCTCCCGTATGCTGAGTTCTCCTATAATAATAGCTATCAAGCTAGTCTGAAGATGGCCCCTTCGAAGTGTTATATGGGCGAAAGTGCCGAACCCCTCTGAACTGGTCAGAAACGGGGGAACGTCCACTCTTTGGTCCGGATATTATCCAACATGCCGAAGAACAAGTCCGCATTATACGTGAGAATCTCAAGACTGCTCAGTCACGTCAGAAGAGTCAGTATGACCGTCATCATAAAGACATGGTCTATCAACCTGGCGAAAAGGCTTATCTTCGAGTCACACCAATGAAGGGTGCTCACCGCTTCGGAATCAAGGGCAAACTAGCTCCTCGCTATATTGGCCCATTCACTATTCTCGAAAGGCATGGAAAAGTGGCATACCAACTGGAGCTTCCGCCGAACCTTTCTCAGGTTCACGATGTGTTCCATGTGTCACAGCTCCGCCGTTGCTTCAAGGACCCAATCCGAGCAGTGGATCATGAAGTGCTCGAATTGCAGCAGGACCTCTCCTATAAGGAGCATCCGGTCCGCATTCTCGACCAAGCTGAACGCCGCACACGTCAGAAGGCGATCAAGTTTCTCAAAGTCCAGTGGTCGCACCATTCTAAAGATGAAGCCACTTGGGAACGAGAGGATCGTCTGCGCGAAGAATACCCCGCACTTTTTCCTTCTACCTCCTAAATCTCGGGACGAGATTTCTTGTAGTGGAGGAGTTTTGTAACGCCCGGATAATCAAGCTACAGTAATCCCACGCTACTGGTGCCACGTCACCACAGTTACTGTTGCTAATCTACCGTTCGGGAGATGCCAAATAAGGCATAGTTAATTATGGTGAAGTAAACACATTTTTAGAAAATGCCTAAATATTTTAAAATGATGTAAAACAGAAAAGAAAATAAATAAAAAGAAAAGAAAATACAAAAGAGAAAACAAACAGAAAAAAAAGGGAAAAGGAGCCCCCCCACTGGACCCTGGCCCAACTGGGCCAACCCCCAGGCCCAGCCGGCCTGGCCCACCTCGCTCGGTCGCTCCCTCCCCTTCCCTGTTCCCCCGACCGGGGTCGGGACAGGGGCACGTCCCCGCCGCACCCCCTCGCCGGCGACGGGGGAGGATAAGGCCGCCACGCCCCGCCTCCTCGATCACGCCTCCCACTCGCCCCACTCTCGCCCTCGGTTCCTGCGCCTCTCCCTCCTCCCTCGGATCCACCTCGCCCTCTCCTTCCCCTTCGCATCCGAACGCCACCGCCGCCATGCCTCCGGCCTAGCCACGGCCACCGTGCCCACCTCGCCGCCCCACGGTGTCTCCAAGGGCCGCCGTCGCCCGCTGCTTCGACTGGTGCAGCCCGTTGGAGACCGGAGCCACCGCAACGCCCCCCTGACGTCGCCGTCTTCCTCCTCTGCTCCGACAAGCTCCGCCGCCGCTCTTCACCAACTCCGGCCGCGCCCCTGCAGCTACTAAACCCCCAAGGGCCACCGTGTGCGCCGCTCGGTGAGCCCCTGCTTCCTCCTCTCTCTCTCTCGTGCGCCCTAGCTAGTTGTCGCCGAAGCGCCCGAACGCAGCGCCGCGGAGCTCGTCGCCGACGAGTCTTCGGTGACCAAATGGACACGGGCGTGTTGCCATTGAACTCGCCGCGTCAAGTAGGGCCCGACTAGCCCCCCCCCTGTTTGCCCGTTAACGCGTGGCACCGCCGTTCCCTCTCGCGGCCGAACGCCGGCGTCCGCCGCGCCACTCGTCGTCGTCGCTACACAGCCTCTCCGGCCACGGTGTCGCTACCGTTCGACGCGGCTTCGTCTCTGCGTTCGAACGCGCCCAGCCCAGCGATGAACCATGCCCCGCAGCCTCGCCATCAAACTCACCCGAGCCCCGGCGTCCGCCCCGCTCGTCGCCGGCGACGCTGCGGCCCTCCTCCGACCAAGCCACCACCTCCATTCAATGCGCCACGGCGCGGGCCTTCGAATGAGCCTAGCCCCGCTCCTCCCCGAGCCCCGTAGCGCGATTCCGGCCAACTCCGGCGAGGGGCCGCCTCTGTTTTGGTCACCGGAGTCGCTCCGGCGCCGGCCGCCGACGTGGCTGGCCTGGGGCCACCCCAGAGCCACTGCCAGTGGGCCCCATGGGTCCCGTTGACCCAGTCAGATGCTGACTGGGCAGCGCCCAGTCACTGCATGTGGGCCCCGCATGAGCCCGGTTGACCAGTCAACTGGTCTGTTGACCGCTGATGCAGGGCTGACGCCAGGATGACGTCACAATTCATTTTCTGACGAATTTAGTAATTAAAACAAATTTCAGAATATTGCTGAACCTTTGAAAAATCGTAGAAAATAAACCGTAGCTCGGATGAAAAAACTTTGTACATGAAAGTTGCTCAGAACGACGAGACGAATCCGAATACGCAGTCCGTTTGTCAGCCACACGTTCCTAGCATAGCGAACATGGAACTTTCCCCCTCCGGTCCGTCTGTCCGAAAACGCGAAACATCGAGAATACTTTCCCGGATGTTTCCCCCCTTCGTCGGTATCATCTACTGCCGCGTTAGGACACACCTAGCACTGCTCATTGTCATGTCACGCATCGTCATGCTTATATTTGCATTTTATTTACTGTTTCTTCCCCCCTCTTCTCTCCGATAGACTACGAGACCGACGCTGCTGCTGCCCAGTTCGACTACGGAGTTGATGACCCCTCCTACTTGCCAGAGCAACCAGGCAAGCCCCCCCCCTTTGGTCACTAGATATCGCCTATTCTTCTCTATACTGCTTGCATTAGAGTAGTGTAGCATGTTACTGCTTTCCGTTATCCTATCCTGATGCATAGCCTGTCCTTGTTTCTACTGTTGTTACCTTTACCTGCAATCCTACATGCTTAGTATAGGATGCTAGTTTTCCATCAGTGGCCCTACATTCTTGTCCGTCTGCTGTGCTATACTATCGGGCCGTGATCACCTGGGCGGTGATCACGGGTATATACTTATATACCATATACATGACACATGTGATGACTAAAGTCGGGTCGGCTCGTAGGAGTACCCACAATTGGATCTTTGTGGCGGAGCGACAGTGCAGGTTGAGACCGCCTAGGTGAGAGGTGGGCCTGGCCCTGGACGGCGTCCGCGGTTACTTTGACATAACACGCTTAACGAGTTCTTGGTATTTGATCTGAGTCTGGCCATTTGGTCTATACGCACTAACCATCTACGCGGGAGTAGTTATGGGTATCCCGGCGTCGTGGTATCAGCCGAAGCCTTCGTGACATCAGCGACTGAGTGGCGCGCGCCTGATTGGACTGGAACGCCACTAGGCTAGGTCTGCTTCCGGCCGCGTACGCAACGTGCAGGTGTGCATAGGGCGATGGGCCCAGACCCCTGCGCGCATAGGGTTAGACCGGCGTGCTGACCTCTCTGTTGTGCCTAGGTGGGGCTGCGACGTGTTGATCTTCCGAGGCCGGGCATGACCCAGAAAAGTGTGTCCGGCCAAATGGGATCGAGCGTGTTGGGTTATGTGGTGCACCCCTGCAGGGAAGTTTATCTATTCGAATAGCCGTGTCCCTCCGTAAAAGGACGACCCGGTGTTGTACCTTGACCTTATGACAACTAGAACCGGATACTGAATAAAATACACCCTTCCAAGTGCCAGATACAACCCGGTGATCGCTCTCTAACAGGGCGACGAGGAGGGTATCGCCGGGTAGGATTATGCTATGTGATGCTACTTGGAGGACTTCAATCTACTCTCTTCTACATGCTGCAAGATGGAGGCTGCCAGAAGCGTAGTCTTCGACAGGATTAGCTATCCCCCTCTTATTCTGGCATTCTGCAGTTCAGCCCACTGATATGCCCCTTTACACATATACCCATGCATATGTAGTGTAGCTCCTTGCTTGCGAGTACTTTGGATGAGTACTCACGGTTGCTTCTCTCCCTCTTTTCCCCCTTTCCTTTCTATCTGGTTGTCGCAACCAGATGCTGGAGTCCAGGAGCCAGACGCCACCGTCGACGACGACACCTACGACACTGGAGGTGCCTACTACTACGTGCAGCCCGCTGACGACGACCAGGAGTAGTTAGGAGGATCCCAGGCAGGAGGCCTGCGCCTCGTTCGATCTGTATCCCAGTTTGTGCTAGCCTTCTTAAGGCAAACTTGTTTAACTTATGTTTGTACTCAGATATTGTTGCTTCCGCTGACTCGTCTGTGATCGAGCACTTGTATTCGAGCCCTCGAGGCCCCTGGCTTGTATTATGATGCTTGTATGACTTATTTATGTTTTAGAGTTGTGTTGTGATATCTACTCGTGAGTCCCTGATCTTGATCGTACACATTTGCGTGCATGATTAGTGTACGGTCAAATCGGGGGCGTCACATCCAACGTCTAGTGAATGGCGGGTCTTGGCCTTGCTCCTTGTCGGCATCGTCGTCCATACCGTCGATGTCTTCGGAGCCATAATCAAGCACGTCGGTTAAGTCCTCGACAGTGGCTATGAAGTGGGTGGTGGGTGGGAAGCGAAATTCTCCATCATCAGCCTCCCGTTCGAACCGGACATAGTTCGGTTGTGAGTCCCCCACCAAGGCAGGCTCTTTAATGAATTTAGCACATCGCCCAAGGGCAAGTGTTGGAAGATATCTGTGGCGCTGAACTCGAAGATCGATAACCGATCCAGCTCTGCGTTCGCAGGCGTGCGTGGTTCGGAACTTATCACCGGAAACGAGTCCGGGACTCCGTTGACGCAGGTATTGCAAGGTGCTGAATCTGTGTGCGGCCCCACCGCTGCGGATTCTGTGGCTTCTTCGGATGGCGCAATCTGCTCCGGGTCTAACACCGTAGCAGTTGCAGGAACCATCTCCTGAATATGGTCCGATGACAGATTTAAGTCATGCTCATCGGTGCGAGGGGATCGACCGCCGCGGTCTCAAATCCATTGAAGATCAAGTCTCCACGGATATCCGCAACGTAGTTCAAGCTTCCAAATCTGACCTGGTGGCCAGGGGCGTAGCTATCGATCTGCTCCAGATGGCCAAGCGAGTTGGCCCGCAGTATGAAGCCGCCGAATATGAAAATCTGTCAGGGGAGGAAGGTTTCTCCTCGGACAGCGTCGCTATAGACGATCGAAGGGGCCATCGAACCTTTCATCAACGGCACAGTGGAACTCTCAATGAAAGCACCAATGTCGGTGTCAAAACCGGCGGATCTCGGGTAGGGGGTCCCGAACTATGCGTCTAGGGTTGATGGTTACAGGAGACAGGGGACACGATGTTTACCCAGGTTCGGGCCCTCTCTATGGAGGTAATACCCTACTTCCTGCTTGATTGATCTTGATGAATATGAGTATTACAAGAGTTGATCTACCACGAGATCGTAATGGCTAAACACTAGAAGTCTAGCCTGTATGACTATGGTAATGAGTATATCCTTTCCGGACTACACCCTCCGGTTTATATAGACACCGAGGGGGTCTAGGGTTACATAGAGTCGGTTACATAAGAAGGAATCTTCATAGTTAGTCGCCAAGCTTGCCTTCCGCGCCAAGGAGAGTCCAATCCGAACACGGGTACGGTCTTCGGCCTTCGTGTCTTCACAGCCCATCAGTCCAGCCCATGGATAACAGGCCGGACGCCCGAGGACCCCTTAGTCCAAGACTCCCTCAGTAGCCCCTGAACCTGGCTTCAATGACGAGGAGTCCGGCGTGCAGATTGTCTTCGGCATTGCAAGGCGGGTTCCCTTCTATCCAAACTCCAAGATAGTCTTCGGATGCGATGATAGTATCCGGACATGTCACGCCATATACAACCGCAGAGAGAATATAATTTTACACGAGCCCAATCTGCTGACAACTTTTTGTAGCACGACATTACGTCTGGCCGGTCATAATTCCAAACCGTTTTTGTGTTTGCCGCTCCACGTTCCGAGATGCGGTTGCCATTGGCACGTCTTGTCAAAGCAGAGATCGTGCCCCCTTATTGTGGGATTCTCATCAATGCGGGTATGGGTAACCCAACCGTGCCGTTTATACAGCCCTTGGGAATAGGCGAGTTCTAAGGCGGGGGGGAGGCATTCAATATTCACTGCCTTTATAAAGGGATAAGGATTCCCTCTTCCTCTCCCACGCCTTCTCTCTATCTCCCCATGAGGCCCAATAACTTCCCGGGGGGGCGGTAACCCCCGGTACTCCGAAACGACCCGAACCATTCCGGTGTCCGAATGTAACCTTCCAATATATGAATATTTATGTCTCGGCCATTCCGAGACTCCTCATCGCGTCCGTGATCTCATCCGGGACACCGAACAAACTTCGGTCATCAAATCACATAAACTCATAATACAAATCGTCATCGAACGTTAAGCGTGCGGACCCTACGGGTTCGAAAACTGTGTAGACATGACCGAGATACATCTCCGGTCAATAACCAATAGCGGAACCTGGATGCTCATATTGGCTCCTACATATTCTACGAAGATCTTTATCGGTCAAACTGCACAACAACATACGTTGTGTTGGGAATCGTAGCATAATTTAAAAAATTTCTACGCTCACCAAGATGCATCTATGGAGTCTACTAGCAACGAGGGGAAAGGAGTGCATCTACATACCCTTGTAGATCGCGAGCGGAAGAATTCCAATGAACGTGGATGACGGAGTCGTACTCGCCGTGATCCAAATCACCGATGACCGAGTGCCGAACGGATGGCACCTCCGCGTTCAACACACGTACGGTGCAGCGACGTCTCCTCCTTCTTGATCCAGCAAGGGGAAAGGAGAGGTTGATGGAGATCCAACAGCACGACGGCGTGGTGGTGGATGTAGCGGGTCTCCGGCAGGGCTTCACCGAGCTTCTGCGAGAGAGAGAGAGGTGTTGCAGGGGAGGAGGGAGGCGCCCAAGGCTGTGTGTTTCTGCCCTCCCCCCCTTTATATAGGCCCCCTTGGGAGGGGGGGCCGGCCAAAACCCATCTAGGGTTGGGGGGCGGCGGCCAAGGGGTGGAAAGGGGTGCCTTGCCCCCCAAGGCAAGGGGGAAGCTCCCCCCTAGGGTTCCCAACCCTAGGCGCATGGGGGGAGGCCCAAGGGGGGAGCCCCAGCCCACTAAGGGCTGGTTCCCTTCCACTTTCAGCCCACGGGGCCCTCCGGGATAGGTGGCCCCACCCGGTGGACCCCCGGGACCCTTCCGGTGGTCCCAGTACAATACCGGTAACCCCCGAAACTTTCCCGGTGGCCGAAACTTGACTTCCTATATATAATTCTTCACCTCCGGACCATTCCGGAACCTCTCGTGACGTCCGGGATCTCATCCGGGACTCCGAAAAACTTTCGGGTTTCCGCATACATATATCTCTACAACCCTAGCGTTACCGAACCTTAAGTGTGTAGACCCTACGGGTTCGGGAGACATGCAGACATGACCGAGACGCCTCTCCGGTCAATAACCAACAGCGGGATCTGGATACCCATGTTGGCTCCCACATGTTCCACGATGATCTCATCGGATGAACCACGGTGTCGAGGATTCAATCAATCCCGTATGCAATTCCCTTTGACAATCGGTATGTTACTTGCCCGAGATTCGATCGTCGGTATCCCAATACCTTGTTCAATCTCGTTACCGGCAAGTCTCTTTACTCGTACCGCAATGCATGATCCCGTGACTAACGCCTTAGTCACATTGAGCTCATTATGATGATGCATTACCGAGTGGGCCCAGAGATACCTCTCCGTCACACGGAGTGACAAATCCCAGTCTCGATCCGTGCCAACCCAACAGACACTTTCGGAGATACCCGTAGTGCACCTTTATAGTCACCCAGTTACGTTGTGATGTATGGCACACCCAAAGCACTCTTACGGTATCCGGGAGTTGCACGATCTCATGGTCTAAGGAAAAGATACTTGACATTGGAAAAGCTCTAGCAAACGAAACTACACGATCTTTTATGCTATGCTTAGGATTGGGTCTTGTCCATCACATCATTCTCCTAATGATGTGATCCTGTTATCAATGGCATCCATTGTCCATAGTCAGGAAACCATGACTATCTGTTGATCAACGAGCTAGTCAACTAGAGGCTTACTAGGGACACGTTGTGGTCTATGTATTCACACATGTATTACGATTTCCGGACAATACAATTATAGCATGAATAATAGACTATTATCATGAACAAAGAAATATAATAATAACCATTTATTATTGCCTCTAGGGCATATTTCCAACAGTCTCCCACTTGCACTAGAGTCAATAATCTAGTTACATTGTGATGAATCGAACACCCATTGCGTCCTGGTGTTGATCATGTTTTGCCCTAGGGAGAGGTTTAGTCAACGGATCTGCTACATTCAGGTCCGTATGTACTTTACAAATATCTATGTCTCCATTTTGAACACTTTCACGAATGGAGTTGAAGCGACGCTTGATATGCCTGGTCTTCCTGTGAAACCTGGGCTCCTTTGCAAGGGCAATAGCTCCAGTGTTGTCACAGAAGAGAGTCATCGGGCCCGACGCATTGGGAATCACCCCTAGGTCGGTAATGAACTCCTTCATCCAGACTGCTTCCTGTGCTGCCTCCGAGGCTGCCATGTACTCCGCTTCACATGTAGATCCCGCCACGACGCTTTGCTTGCAACTGCACCAGCTTACTGCTCCTCCATTCAAAATATACACGTATCCGGTCTGTGACTTCGAGTCATCCAGATCTGTGTCGAAGCTAGCGTCGATGTAACCCTTTACGACGAGCTCTTCGTCACCTCCATAAACGAGAAACATATCCTTAGTCCTCTTCAGGTACTTCAGGATATTCTTGACCGCTGTCCAGTGTTCCATGCCGGGATTACTTTGGTATCTTCCTACCAAACTTACGGCAAGGTTTACATCAGGTCTGGTACACAGCATGGCATACATAATAGACCCTATGGCCGAGGCATAGGGGATGACACTCATCTTTTCTATATCTTCTGCCGTGGTCGGGCATTGAGCCGTGCTCAATTGCACACCTTGCAATACAGGCAAGAACCCCTTCTTGGACTGATCCATATTGAACTTCTTCAATATCTTGTCAAGGTATGTACTTTGTGAAAGACCAATGAGGCGTCTTGATCTATCTCTATAGATCTTGATGCCTAATATATAAGCAGCTTCTCCAAGGTCCTTCATTGAAAAACACTTATTCAAATAGGCCTTTATACTCAAGAATTCTATATCATTTCCCATCAATAGTATGTCATCCACATATAATATGAGAAATGCTACAGAGCTCCCACTCACTTTCTTGTAAACACAGGCTTCTCCATAAGTCTGTGTAAACCCAAACGCTTTGATCATCTCATCAAAGCGAATGTTCCAACTCCGAGATGCTTGCACCAGCCCATAAATTGAGCGATGGAGCTTGCATACTTTGTTAGCATTCTTAGGATCGACAAAACCTTCCGGCTGCATCATATACAACTCTTCCTTAAGGAAGCCGTTAAGGAATGCCGTTTTGACGTCCATCTGCCATATCTCATAATCATAGTATGCGGCAATTGCTAACATGATTCGGACGGACTTCAGCTTCGCTACGGGTGAGAAAGTCTCATCGTAGTCAACCCCTTGAACTTGTCGATAACCCTTAGCGACAAGTCGAGCTTTGTAGATGGTCACATTACCATCTGCGTTCGTCTTCTTCTTAAAGATCCATTTGTTTTCTATGGCTCGCCGCTCATCGGGCAAGTCAGTCAAAGTCCATACTTTGTTTTCATACATGGATTCTATCTCGGATTTCATGGCTTCTAGCCATTTGTCGGAATCCGGGCCCGCCATCGCTTCTTCATAGTTCGAAGGTTCACCGTTGTCTAACAACATGATTTCTAGGACAGGGTTGCCGTACCACTCTGGTGCGGAACGTGTCCTTGTGGACCTACGAAGTTCAGTAACTTGATCCGAAGCTTCATGATCATCATCATTAACTTCCTCCCCAGTCGGTGTAGGCACCACAGGAACATTTTCCCGCGCTGCGCTACTTTCCGGTTCGGAAGGGGTGACTATCACCTCATCAAGTTCCACTTTCCTCCCACTCAATTCTTTCGAGAGAAACTCCTTCTCTAGAAAGGACCCGTTCTTGGCAACGAAGATCATGCCCTCGGATCTGAGGTAGAAGGTATACCCAATAGTTTCCTTAGGGTATCCTATGAAGACGCATTTTTCCGACTTGGGTTCGAGCTTTTCAGGTTGAAGTTTCTTGACATAAGCATCGCATCCCCAAAATTTTAGAAACGACAGCTTAGGTTTCTTCCCAAACCATAATTCATACGGTGTCGTCTCAACGGATTTCGACGGAGCCCTATTTAAAGTGAATGCGGCAGTCTCTAAAGCATAGCCCCAAAATGAGAGCGGTAAATCGGTAAGAGACATCATAGATCGCACCATATCCAATAGAGTGCGATTACGATGTTCGGACACACCGTTTCTCTGAGGTGTTCCAGGTGGCGTGAGTTGTGAAACTATTCCACATTTCCTTAAGTGTGTACCAAATTCGTGACTTAAATATTCTCCACCACGATCTGATCGTAAGAATTTTATTTTCCTGTCACGTTGATTCTCGACTTCACTCTGAAATTCCTTGAACTTTTCAAAGGTTTCAGACTTGTGTTTCATTAGGTAGACATACCCATATCTACTTAAATCATCAGTGAGAGTGAGAACATAACGATATCCTCCGCGAGCCTCAACACTCATTGGACCGCACACATCGGTATGTATGATTTCCAATAAGTTGGTTGCTCGCTCCATTGTTCCGGAGAACGGAGTCTTGGTCATCTTACCCATGAGGCATGGTTCGCACGTGTCAAATGATTCGTAATCAAGAGACTCCAAAAGTCCATCTGCATGGAGCTTCTTCATGCGCTTGACACCAATGTGACCAAGGCGGCAGTGCCACAAGTATGTGGGACTATCGTTATCAACTTTACATCTTTTGGTATTCACACTATGAATATGTGTAACATCACGTTCGAGATTCATCAAAAATAAACCATTGACCAGCGGCGCATGACCATAAAACATATCTCTCAAATAAACAGAACAACCATTATTCTCGGATTTAAATGAGTAGCCATCTCGAATTAAATGAGATCCAGATACAATGTTCATGCTCAAAGCTGGCACTAAATAACAATTATTGAGGTTTAAAACTAATCCCGTGGGTAGATGCAGAGGTAGCGTGCCGACGGCGATCACATCGACCTTGGAACCATTCCCGACGCGCATCGTCACCTCGTCCTTTGCCAGTCTCCGTTTATTCCGTAGTTCCTTTGGTGTTGCCGGCCTTCTTCTTGTCCGCTAAGTATTTGGGGCAGTTCCGCTTCCAGTGACCACTTCCCTTGCAATAAAAGCACTCAGTCTCGGGCTTGGGTCCATTCTTTGACTTCTTCCCGGTAACTGGTTTACCGGGCGCGGCAACTCCCTTGCCGTCCTTCTTGAAGTTCTTCTTACCCTTGCCCTTCTTGAACTTAGTGGTTTTATTCACCATCAACCCTTGATGTTCTTTTCTGATCTCTACCTCAGCTGATTTCAGCATTGAATATACCTCAGGAATGGTCTTTTCCATCCCCTGCATATTGAAGTTCATCACAAAGCTCTTGTAGCTTGGTGGAAGCGACTGGAGGATTCTGTCAATGACCGCGTCATCCGGGAGATTGACTCCCAGCTGAGACAAGCGGTTATGCAACCCAGACATTCTGAGTATGTGCTCACTAACAGAACTGTTCTCCTCCATTTTACAGCTGAAGAACTTGTCGGAGACATCATATCTCTCGACCCGGGCATGAGCTTGAAAAACCAGTTTCAGCTCCTCGAACATCTCGTATGCTCCATGTTTCTCAAAACGCTTTTGGAGACCCGGTTCTAAGCTGTAAAGCATGCCGCACTGAACGAGGGAGTAATCATCAGCACGTGATTGCCAAGCGTTCATAACGTCTTGGTTCTCTGGGATTGGTGCTTCACCTAGCGGTGCTTCTAAGACATAATCTTTCTTGGCTACTATGAGGATGATCCTCAGGTTCCGGACCCAGTCCGTATAGTTGCTGCCATCATCTTTCAGCTTGGTTTTCTCTGTTGGGAATCGTAGCATAATTTAAAATTTTCCTACGCTCACCAAGATGCATCTATGGAGTCTACTAGCAACGAGGGGAAAGGAGTGGATCTACATACCCTTGTAGATCGCGAGCGGAAGCGTTCCAATGAACGTGGATGACGGAGTCGTACTCGTCGTGATCCAAATCACCGATGACCGAGTGCCGAACGTACGGCACCTCCGCGTTCAACACACGTACGGTGCAGAGACGTCTCCTCCTTCTTGATCCAGCAAGGGGGGAGGAGAGGTTGATGGAGATCCAACAGCACGACGGCGTGGTGATGGATGTAGCGGGTCTCCGGCAGGGCTTCGCCGAGCTTCTGCGAGAGAGAGAGAGGTGTTGCAGGGGAGGAGGGAGGCGCCCAAGGCTGTGATGTTGCTGCCCTCCCTTCCCCCCACTATATATAGGGCCAAGGGAGAGGGGGGCGCAGCCTTGCCCCTTCCTCCAAGGAAGGGTGCGGCCAGGGGGGAGTCCTTCCCCCCCAAGGCACCTCGGAGGTGCCTTCCCCCTTTAGGACTCTCCCTTTTTTCTTATCTCTTGCGCATGGGCCTCTTGGGGCTAGTGCGCTTGGCCCATATAGGCCAAGGCGCACCCCTTACAGCCCATGTGGCCCCCCGGGGCTGGTGGACCCCCTTGGTGGACCCCCGGACCCCTTTCGGCACTCCCGGTACAATACCGATAAAGCGCGAAACTTTTCCGGCGACCAAAATAAGACTTCCCATATATAAATCTTTACCTCCGGACCATTCCGGAACCTCTGGTGACGTCCGGGATCTCATCCGGGACTCCGAACAACTTTCGGGTTTCCGCATACATATATCTCTACAACCCTAGCATCACCGGACATTAAGTGTGTAGACCCTACGGGTTCGGGAGACATGCAGACATGACCGAGACGCCTCTCCGGTCAATAACCAACAGCGGGATCTGGATACCCATGTTGGCTCCCACATGTTCCACGATGATATCATCGGATGAACCACGGTGTCGAGGATTCAATCAATCCGTATGCAATTCCCTTTGTCAATCGGTATGTTACTTGCCCGAGATTCGATCGTCGGTATCCCAATACCTTGTTCAATCTCGTTACCGGCAAGTCTCTTTACTCGTACCGCAATGCATGATCCCGTGACTAACGCCTTAGTCACATTGAGCTCATTATGATGATGCATTACCGAGTGGGCCAAGAGATACCTCTCCATCACACGGAGTGACAAATCCCAGTCTCGATCTGTGCCAACCCAACAGACACTTTCGGAGATACCCGTAATGCACCTTTATAGTCACCCAGTTACGTTGTGACGTTTGGCACACCCAAAGCACTCCTACGGTATCCGGGAGTTGCACGATCTCTTGGTCTAAGGAAAAGATACTTGACATTGGAAAAGCTCTAGCAAACGAAACTACACGATCTTTTATGCTATGCTTAAGTCGGGTCTTGTCCATCACATCATTCTCCTAATGATGTGATCCCGTTATCAATGACATCCAATGTCCATAGTCGGGAAACCATGACTATCTGCTGATCAACGAGCTAGTCAACTAGAGGCTTACTAGGGACAGGTTGTGGTCTATGTATTCACACATGTATTATGATTTCCAGACAATACAATTATAGCATGAATAATAGACAATTACCATGAACAAAGAAATATAATAATAACCATTTATTATTGCCTCTAGGGCATATTTCCAACATTCTCTAGGAACGCGTTGAAATTGAGGACAACGTTGGCCATTAGATCTACAAGACATAGTGTAAAGATTTTAGACTAAGTTCATGATAATTAAGTTCATCTAATCAAATTATTTAATAAACTCCCACTCAGATAGACATCCCTCTCGTCATCTAAGTGAAACATGATCTGAGTTTAACTAGGCCGTGTCCGATCATCACGTGAGACGGACTAGTCAAGATCGGTGAACATCTCCATGTTGATCGTATCTTCTATACGACTCATGCTCGACCTTTCGGTCCTCCGTGTTCCGAGGCCATGTCTGTACATGCTAGGCTCGTCAAGTCAACCTAAGTGTATTGCGTGTGTTCCGAGGCCATGTCTGTACATGCTAGGCTCGTCAACACCCGTTGTATGCGAACGTTAGAATCTATCACACCCGATCATCACGTGGTGCTTCGAAACAACGAACCTTCCCAACGGTGCACAGTTAGGGGGAACACTTTCTTGAAATTATTATAAGGGATCATCTTACTTACTACCGTCGTTCTAAGCAAATAAGATGCAAAAACATGATAAACATCACATGCAATCAAATAGTGACATGATATGGCCAATATCATTATGCTCCTTTGATCTCCATCTTCGGGGCACCATGATCATCTTCGTCACCGGCATGACACCATGATCTCCATCATCATGATCTCCATCATTGTGTCTTCATGAAGTCGTCACGCCAACGATTACTTCTACTTCTATGGCTAACGCGTTTAGCAACAAAGTAAAGTAATTTACATGGCGTTATTCAATGACACGCAGGTCATGCAAAATAATAAAGACAACTCCTATGGCTCCTGCCGGTTGTCATACTCATCGACATGCAAGTCGTGATTCCTATTACAAGAATGTGATCAATCTCATACATCACATATATCATTCATCACATCTTCTGGCCATATCACATCACATAGCACTTGCTGCAAAAACAAGTTAGACGTCCTCTAATTGTTGTTGCAAGTTTTTACGTGGTTTGTAGGTTTCTAGCAAGAACGTTTTCTTACCTACGTATGACCACAACGTGATTTGCCAATTTCTATTTACCCTTCATAAGGACCCTTTTCATCGAATCCGTTCCGACTAAAGTAGGAGAGACAGACACCCGCTAGCCACCTTATGCAACTAGTGCATGTCAGTCGGTGGAACCTGTCTCACGTAAGCGTACGTGTAAGGTCGGTCCGGGCCGCTTCATCCTACAATGCCGCCGAAACAAGAAACGACTAGTAGCGGCAAGAAGAATTGGCAAACTCAACGCCCACAACTGCTTTGTGTTCTACTCGTGCATAGTAACTACGCATAGGCCTGGCTCATGATGCCACTGTTGGGAATCGTAGCATAATTTAAAAATTTTCTACGCTCACAAAGATGCATCTATGGAGTCTACTAGCAACGAGGGGAAAGGAGTGCATCTACATACCCTTGTAGATCACGAGCGGAAGCGTTCCAATGAACGTGGATGACGGAGTCGTACTCGCCGTGATCCAAATCACCGATGACCGAGTGCCGAACGGACGGCACCTCCGCGTTCAACACACGTACGGTGCAGCGACATCTCCTCCTTGATCCAGCAAGGGGAAAGGAGAGGTTGATGGAGATCCAACAGCACGACGGCGTGGTGGTGGATGTAGCGGGTCTCCAGCAGGGCTTCACCGAGCTTCTGCGAGAGAGAGAGAGAGAGGTGTTGCAGGGGAGGAGGGAGGCGCCCAAGGCTGTGTGTTTCTGCCCTCCCCCCCCTTTATATAGGCCCCCTTGGGAGGGGGGGCCGGCCAAAACCCATTTAGGGTTGGGGGGCTGTAACACCCTGGGAATCATGCTACAGTAACTCCCTGTGATTAAGCTAATCATGTTGCTAAACAGGGCTTGATCACATTTGAATCACCTTCCTTTCTAACTCCTAGTTCAAACTTCAAATATAATTAAAGTGAAAAATAAAAGTTTTCAAAAACTCAAACAAAAATGTTCAGTGGGTGCCAAATATTACACTGGTAATTATGGTGGAGAGAACACATTTTTATAAAATGCCTAAATGCTTTAAATGAAATAAAACAGAAAAGGGAATAAGCAAATAAAAAGAAAACAGAAACAGTCAGAGAAAAAGAAAAAAAGGAGCAGGCCTCCCCCCCCACTGACCCGGATCCGCTCACTCCCTCGGCCTCTGCGCCTCTCCCCCGGATCCGCGCCGCTCTCCTCTTCCCCATGCCCGACGCGCTCGCCGCCGTTCACCGTCGTTCACACGGCCACCGTACCCACCTCGCCGCCCCAAGGTGTCTCCAAGGACCGCCGTCGCCCGCTGCATCGTCTGGTGCATCCCGTTGGAGACCGGAGCCCCTACAACGAGCACACCGAGCTCGTCTTCCCCGCACGGCCGCCGTCGATCGCCGCCCCGTTTCGCCTCCGACGAGCCTCCCCGAGCACGCTGCCGTCCCCCTACAGCCGCGCGGTGAGCTCCTCTACCTCCTCCCCCTCTCCGCTAGCTCGCCCGCGCTCCGTAGCTGCCCCCCCACGCGCGCCCGAACGCCGCGCCGCGAGGCTCGCCGCCGGCGGGTCTCCGGTGACCAAATGGTCACGGGGTCAAGCCCGTTACACTCCCCGCCGTTTGTAGATGCCCCCCAGCCCCTCCGCTTTTTCGATAGCTTGCCGTAGCCATGTCTCCGTCGAGCACCCGTGCGCGCCGCCGCCTCCGCCGCTCGCCGGCGCCGATTCCGGCCAAGTCCGGCGAAGCCCCGGCCACCACTGGATGCGGCGCTGCGAGTTCTTTCGAATGGGCCTAGCCCCGTTCCTCCCCGAGCCCCGTAGCGCGATTCCGGCCAACTCCGGCGAGGGACCGCCGCGGTTTTGGTCGCCGGAGTTGCGCCGGCGCCGGCCGCCGACGTGGCTGGCCTGGCCCCACCCCCAGTGTCCCTGCCAGTGGCCCCCACGGGCCCCAGTTGACTGGGTTGACCCAGTCAACTGCTGACTGGGCAGGCCCAGTCACTGACATGCGGGCCCCGCCGCAAAAATTAAAAAAAAAGAAAAGAAAAAGAAAATGTTTTATAAATAAAAATAATTAGTTTAATTAATCTCTCACTGACAGGTGGGCCCAGTAGTTAATTAACTAAAAAACTAATTAGTTAATCCTCTGTTAACCCACTGTCTATGACAGGTGGGTCCCCCTTGTCAGTTTGACCAGTCAACCCGGACTGTTAACCGCTGACGTCACTCCTACGTCATGCTGACGTCATATCCCTTTTTCTGTTAATTAAATAATTCCAGAAATTCAAATAAACTTTGAAAATTCATATCTTTTAAACCGTAACTCGGATGAAAATGTTTTCTATATGAAAGTTGCTCAGAACGACGAGACGAATCCAAATACGCGGTCCGTTCGTCCACCACACCTCCCTAACCTATCGAACTAGCAACTTTCCCCCTCCGGTCCGTCTGTCCGAAAGCGCGAAACATCGGGAATACCTCCCGGATGTTCCCCCCCTTCACCGGTACCACCTACTATCGCGTTAGGGCACCCCTAGCACCGCTCATTGTCATGTCACGCATCGTCATGCTTATGTTTGCATTGTATTTACTGTTTCTTCCCCCTCTTCTCTCCGGTAGACTACGAGACCGACACTGCTGCTGCCCAGTTCGACTACGGAGTCGACGACCCCTCCTACTTGCCAGAGCAACCAGGCAAGCCCCCCCCCTTGATCACCAGATATCGCCTACTCTACTCTCTACTACTTGCATTAGAGTAGTGTAGCATGTTACTACTTTCGATATCCTATTCTGATGCATAGCCTATCCTTGCTAACTACTGTTGTTACCTTTACCTGCAATCCTATCTGCTTAGTCTAGGATGCTAGATTTCCATCAGTGGCCCTACATTCTTGTCCGTCTGCTGTGCTATACTATCGGGCCGTGATCACCTGGGCGGTGATCACGGGCATATACTTATATACTATATACATGACACATGTGATGACTAAAGTCGGGTCGGCTCGTAGGAGTACTCGCAAGTGGATCTTTGTGGCGGAGCGACAGGGCAGGTTGAGACCGCCTAGGTGAGAGGTGGGCCTGGCCCTGGTCGGCGTTCGCGGATACTTAACACGCTTAACGAGATCTTGGTATTTGATCTGAGTCTGGCCATTTGGTCTATACGCACTAACCATCTACGTGGGAGTAGTTATGGGTATCCCGACGTCGTGGTATCAGCCGAAGCTCTTTTGACGTCAGCGACTGAGTGGCGCGCGCCGTGTTGGACCGCTTTGACGTAACCGCCGTGATCGTGTGGGTTGCTAGGTCTGCTCGCGGCCGCGTTCGCAACGTGCAGGTGTGCATAGGGCGATGGGCCCAGACCCCTGCGCGCATAGGTTTAGACCGGCGTGCTGGCCTCTCTGTTGAGCCTAGGTGGGGCTGCGACGTGTTGATCTTACGAGGCCGGGCATGACCCAGAAAAGTGTGTCCGGCCGAATGGGATCGAGCGTGTTGGGTTATGTGGTGCACCCCTGCAGGGAAGTTTATCTATTCGAATAGCCGTGTCCCTCGGTAAAAGGACGACCCGGAGTTGTACCTTGACCTTATGACAACTAGAACTGGATACTGAATAAAATACACCCTTCCAAGTGCCAGATACAACCCGGTGATCGCTCTCTAACAGGGCGACGAGGAGGGGATCGCCGGGTAGGATTATGCTATGCGATGCTACTTGGAGGACTTCAATCTACTCCCTTCTACATGCTGCAAGATGGAGATGTCCAGAAGCGTAGTCTTCGTCAGGACTAGCTATCCCCCTCTTATTCTGGCATTCTGCAGTTCAGTCCACTGATATGCCCCTTTACACATATACCCTTGCATATGTAGTGTAGCTCCTTGCTTGCGAGTACTTTGGATGAGTACTCACGGTTGCTTTTCTCCCTCTTTTCCCCTTTCTATACCGGATTGTCGCAATCAGATGCTGGAGTTCAGGAGCCAGACGCCACCGTCGACGACGACACCTACGACACTGGAGGTGCCTACTACTACGTGCAGGCCGCTGACGACGACCAGGAGTAGTTAGGAGGTCCCAGGCAGGAGGCCTTGCCTTTTCGATCGTTGCTACTTTTGCGCTAGCCTTTTTAAGGCAAACTTGTTTAACTTATGTCTGTACTCAGATATTGTTGCTTCCGCTGACTCGTCTATGATCGAGCACTTGTATTCGAGCCCTCGAGGCCCCTGGCTTGTATTATAATGCTTGTATGACTTATTTATGTTGTAGAGTTTTGTTGTGATACCTTCCCGTGAGTCCCTGATCGTGATCGTACACATTTGCGTGCATGATTAGTGTACGGTCAAATCGGGGGCGTTATAAGTTGGTATCAGAGCCGACTGCCTGTAGGAACCCCCCTTCCACACTCCTTGGCCGAAGTCGAGTCTAGACATTGCAAAACTTTTACTAACATGGCTGTGCGGCTTACGGGCCCACGTCGCCATTGGGTGGTACTAGGATCTTTTACTCCCCGACCTTTACTCTGGGACTCTGAGCTCTCTTCTATTCGGGTTAAACGAATTTACTAACTCTAACACTAGGATCCCGTGACCGCGTTCACCCCAAAGATGGATAAGCCATAGTTGTTTCTTAGAATAGTATTTTGAACAATTCACACACTGTCATTTGACTCCTTTGAAACGTCTTTGCTTTCAGATGGAACCCACGAGGCAGGTTGTTCGCCACACGATGGCCATTGGTGCCTCGGGATCACCTGCGGTGCTAGCTGAGATGATGACCTATCTGGGTTATCGCTGGCACCCTGAGTTCACCGTCTACGAGGAGTTCCAGGACTTTAACCAGGAGCAGTACCGTGCCATCGTCCACCTCTACTCTCGGGAGTACGACTCCACTACTGTGCTGCACACCGCACATGGTGTTGGTGTGACCATCGATATGGCTGTCCACGATGCAGCCTATGCTGCTCTGACACGTCTTCGTGGAGAGTATCATGAGTTGGACACCTCCCCTTTCAGGCACATTGCTATCGCCTCTGATGTTGGTGCAGAGGGATACTATACTGCTGCCTACTCCACTGTCACCCGAGAGCCCTTCTACCATCAGCACCTGGTTCTGCATGCTGATGGGCTGGATCGAGCTAACCGAGCTCTTCGCCACGAGATGTACACCACCCGTCAGCACCTTTACCGTGCTCTGACGCTACTGCACCCCTTTGTCCGGTCTGGACAGGTACCGCGTGCTGCGATCTACCCAGCCAGGACCGTGATGCCCCACGGTGTCGGTTGGCCAGAGGTGGGAGGCTACTCTCCCGCACTTGGTCCTTTTCTGCCACCTGAGCACCGGGCTCTACACCTGAGTATCCGCGGCCCCCAGTCTGCTGACGTGGAGGATTATCCATTACCTCACTACCAGCTGTCGGGCTACGATTACCTCCACAGTACCTCTTGGGACTGATGTAGGCTTGCTTGTAGTATTAGTTGCAGTCGCCGCGAGCCTGTGTGCCGCCTATGATGTTTTAGTTTATGTACTAAACTCTATGTACTGAACTATATGCATGAACCCTTTTGTAAGTTATGCCGACTACTATGTAGTAGCTATCGTGCTCCTTCCAATTATGCATGTTTCATCATGAATGATTCTTGTCATTGCAAATTTTCTCAAATGCTGAACTACCCCTGTTATATATTAGCAGGATGGTTAGACCAGGTGGTCGTGGTCGTGGTGGCGATGCCCCACCACCACCTGAGTACATGGCTGGTATGATCCAACAGTTCGAACTGAACCGCCAATTCATGGAAAATATGATGGCTCAGTTTCCTCGCCCCAATATGAACCAACAGCCAGCTCAAGTGACTCTTCAAGATTTCATACGCCTCAACCCAACCATCTACCGCAGCTCAACTCAGCCTCTGGATGCTGATGACTGGCTCCGTGACATCACCTATGAGATGGAGTCTGCTGATGTAGCCCCTGCCAGCTATGTCAATTTTGCTTCCTTCTTCTTGAAGGGACCCGCAGCTCAATGGTGGGACAGCCACAGGCGTACTCTGCCAGCTGGAACAATCATCACATGGCCAGACTTCCAAGCAGCTTTCCGTGCCCGCTTCATTCCTCAGGGAGTCATGGACCGGAAGAAGCGTGAGTTCCGCAACCTCACCCAAGGCAACAAAACTGTTGAAGCTTATCAGCGGGAGTTTCTGGACTTGTCCCGCTATGCTGAAGAAGACATTGCAACTGATGCACGCAGACAGGAGAAGTTCCGTGATGGCCTTCAAGCTGACATCAAGCTCGCACTTCTAGTGCATGACTTTGCTGATTTCACCACCTTGGTGAACAAGGCCATCAATGTTGAAACTGGTCTGCAGGAATACCAGAGTTCTCAGAAGCGCAACCGTGACACGGGCTCATCTTCGGGCTCGCCCTCACAGAAGCGTAAGATATGGATCCCGAACAGCATGTATCGTCCAAAAGCACCTGCTCCCAGGAAATCTTATGCTGCACCGCGTCTGCCTCCTCCACCATCTAAGCAGTCAAAGCTACCAGCTCCCCCACCTGGGGCTCCTGTTCCCACTCCCGATAATGGTTTGTGCTTCAAGTGTGGTCAACCGGGTCACTTTGCCAGGAACTGCTATCAGAACCAGAATCAACTGGCCCTTCCAGCAGCTGGCCGTGGTAACAACCAGCCCCGCAACAACAATGCTAAGTCTTATGGTCGTGCTCATGCCAACCACGTTGATCTCAGCGAAGCTCAAGACCAGCCTGCTACTGTGATGGGTACACTCCTCGTAAATTCAGTACCAGCATCCGTTTTATTTGATACAGGAGCATCCCATTCATTCATATCTGCAGAATTTGCATTCCTGCATGGCATTAATTACGAAGAGATAAACACTCCGCTAGTGGTACACACCCCTGCGGGCCAATGTCAAACCACTATGGTTAGTCACGATGTTATTGTTGAAATTGAAGGACTGGAATTTCTTGTCTCTCCCATCGTACTGAAGTCCTGTAGCATTGATCTCATTCTGGGAATGAATTGGTTAAAAGCGCATACTGCTTCAATCGTTTGCACCACTAAGACCGTCCCTCTGCTACACCCTTCAGATGAGATAGTTACTTACCAAGCCCATCTGGTGCAAAATGCCGAGGCAAGGCTCTATGCATTGAATGCATTGAACGCTGCACCACTCGAGGGCATTGAAAACATTCCCGTCGTGCGTGAATTCCTCGACGTCTTCCCTGAAGAACTTCCAGGGATTCCCCCTGCTAGAGCTGTCGAATTCATCATCGACTTGAAACCAGGCACCACTCCTATAGCAAAGCGACCCTACAAAATGCCGCCGCATGAACTCCTTGAGCTTAAGGAGGAAATCGACAAGTCTCTTCGCAAAGGATTCATTCGTCCAAGTTGCTCTCCTTGGGGAGCACCTTCTCTCTTTGTCAAGAAGAAGGACGGGACAAACCGGTTAGTTCAAGACTACCGTCCTATAAACCAAGCTACCATTCAGAATAAATACCCTCTTCCTCGGATCAATGATCTGTATGATCAACTGGCGGGTTCGTCAGTGTTCTCTAAGCTCGACTTGAGGTTGGGCTACCACCAGATCTGTGTTCGCGAAGAGGATATCCCAAAGACCGCCTTCGTGACTCGCTATGGTTCATACGAGTACACCGTCATGTCTTTCGGTTTAACCAATGCTCCAGCCACCTTCTCTCGTCTGATGAACTACATATTCATGGATTACCTTGACAAGTTCGTCGTGGTTTATCTGGATGATATCCTGATATTCTCCAAGAACGAAGAAGAACATGCTGAACATCTTCGTCTTGTGCTGGAAAAACTACGAGAACATCAACTATATGCCAAGTTCTCTAAATGTGAATTCTGGCTACCGGAAGTAACCTATCTTGGGCATGTCATCTCTAAGGATGGTATTGCCGTCAACCCTGAACGAGTTCAGGCTATTCTTGATTGGACTCCTCCCAAGAACGTTAAGCAAGTCAGAAGTTTTCTCGGTCTCGCCAGCTATTGTCGTCGATTTGTCGAGAACTTCTCCAAGATCGCCAGGCCTCTGACTAACCTGTTGCATAAGGGCGTCAAGTTCCAATGGACACACAAATGTCAGGAAAGTTTCCAGGCACTCAAAGACAAGTTGACTTCTGCTCCAGTTCTAGCTCCACCTGATACTAAGAAGGACTTCATCATTTACTGCGACGCTTCCGGTCAACGGTTAGGCTGTGTCCTAATGCAAGACCGCAAAGTGATTGCTTATGCCTCTCGACAATTGCGCCCTCACGAAGAGAACTACCCAGTTCACGACCTCGAACTTGCTGCAGTCATTCATGCGCTGAAGCAGTGGCGACATTACCTTCTCGGTAATCGTTGCGAGATCTTCACTGACCACCAAAGTCTGAAGTATCTGTTTACTCAGCCAGATCTGAACCTCCGCCAGCAGAGATGGATGGAGCTCGTTGCAGACTTTGACTTGGGTATTTCCTATACTCCAGGCAAGGCTAATGTAATGGCTGATGCCTTGAGCCGCAAGTCTTACTGCAACCACCTCCAGGTTCATAAAGTTCAGCCCTCACTTGTTGAAGAATTCAGGAAGCTGAACCTCCATATTGTTCCTCCGG